>NW_028232213.1:0-91466 GCF_054491065.1 Syngnathus leptorhynchus | reverse complement strand
ACCAATTTCATCGTTTGGTTTATGTTTTACACGCGTTTTAAATTTTATTGCCGAAATCGCTTTTTCTCGCCGAGATAAGCACGTTTTCTGAAATGCCGCTCTCCCGTCACTCTGGTTAAAGTGTTATGAAAAAAAAGGCTGTTGGGGGCTAGGGAGTATCGAGTTGATCATTATACATGAAGAAATAACCAATTTCATCGTTTGGTTTATGTTTTACACGCGTTTTAAATTTTATTGCCGAAATCGCTTTTTCTCGCTCGAGATAAGCACGTTTTCTGAAATGCCGCTCTCCCGTCACTCTGGTTAAAGTGTTATGAAAAAAAAGGCTGTTGGGGGCTAGGGAGTATCGAGTTGATCATTATACATGAAGAAATAACCAATTTCATCGTTTGGTTTATGTTTTACACGCGTTTTAAATTTTATTGCCGAAATCGCTTTTTCTCGCCGAGATAAGCACGTTTTCTGAAATGCCGCTCTCCCGTCACTCTGGTTAAAGTGTTATGAAAAAAAAGGCTGTTGGGGGCTAGGGAGTATCGAGTTGATCATTATACATGAAGAAATAACCAATTTCATCGTTTGGTTTATGTTTTACACGCGTTTTAAATTTTATTGCCGAAATCGCTTTTTCTCGCCGAGATAAGCACGTTTTCTGAAATGCCGCTCTCCCGTCACTCTGGTTAAAGTGTTATGAAAAAAAAGGCTGTTGGGGGCTAGGGAGTATCGAGTTGATCATTATACATGAAGAAATAACCAATTTCATCGTTTGGTTTATGTTTTACACGCGTTTTAAATTTTATTGCCGAAATCGCTTTTTCTCGCCGAGATAAGCACGTTTTCTGAAATGCCGCTCTCCCGTCACTCTGGTTAAAGTGTTATGAAAAAAAAGGCTGTTGGGGGCTAGGGAGTATCGAGTTGATCATTATACATGAAGAAATAACCAATTTCATCGTTTGGTTTATGTTTTACACGCGTTTTAAATTTTATTGCCGAAATCGCTTTTTCTCGCCGAGATAAGCACGTTTTCTGAAATGCCGCTCTCCCGTCACTCTGGTTAAAGTGTTATGAAAAAAAAGGCTGTTGGGGGCTAGGGAGTATCGAGTTGATCATTATACATGAAGAAATAACCAATTTCATCGTTTGGTTTATGTTTTACACGCGTTTTAAATTTTATTGCCGAAATCGCTTTTTCTCGCCGAGATAAGCACGTTTTCTGAAATGCCGCTCTCCCGTCACTCTGGTTAAAGTGTTATGAAAAAAAAGGCTGTTGGGGGCTAGGGAGTATCGAGTTGATCATTATACATGAAGAAATAACCAATTTCATCGTTTGGTTTATGTTTTACACGCGTTTTAAATTTTATTGCCGAAATCGCTTTTTCTCGCCGAGATAAGCACGTTTTCTGAAATGCCGCTCTCCCGTCACTCTGGTTAAAGTGTTATGAAAAAAAAGGCTGTTGGGGGCTAGGGAGTATCGAGTTGATCATTATACATGAAGAAATAACCAATTTCATCGTTTGGTTTATGTTTTACACGCGTTTTAAATTTTATTGCCGAAATCGCTTTTTCTCGCCGAGATAAGCACGTTTTCTGAAATGCCGCTCTCCCGTCACTCTGGTTAAAGTGTTATGAAAAAAAAGGCTGTTGGGGGCTAGGGAGTATCGAGTTGATCATTATACATGAAGAAATAACCAATTTCATCGTTTGGTTTATGTTTTACACGCGTTTTAAATTTTATTGCCGAAATCGCTTTTTCTCGCCGAGATAAGCACGTTTTCTGAAATGCCGCTCTCCCGTCACTCTGGTTAAAGTGTTATGAAAAAAAAGGCTGTTGGGGGCTAGGGAGTATCGAGTTGATCATTATACATGAAGAAATAACCAATTTCATCGTTTGGTTTATGTTTTACACGCGTTTTAAATTTTATTGCCGAAATCGCTTTTTCTCGCCGAGATAAGCACGTTTTCTGAAATGCCGCTCTCCCGTCACTCTGGTTAAAGTGTTATGAAAAAAAAGGCTGTTGGGGGCTAGGGAGTATCGAGTTGATCATTATACATGAAGAAATAACCAATTTCATCGTTTGGTTTATGTTTTACACGCGTTTTAAATTTTATTGCCGAAATCGCTTTTTCTCGCCGAGATAAGCACGTTTTCTGAAATGCCGCTCTCCCGTCACTCTGGTTAAAGTGTTATGAAAAAAAAGGCTGTTGGGGGCTAGGGAGTATCGAGTTGATCATTATACATGAAGAAATAACCAATTTCATCGTTTGGTTTATGTTTTACACGCGTTTTAAATTTTATTGCCGAAATCGCTTTTTCTCGCCGAGATAAGCACGTTTTCTGAAATGCCGCTCTCCCGTCACTCTGGTTAAAGTGTTATGAAAAAAAAGGCTGTTGGGGGCTAGGGAGTATCGAGTTGATCATTATACATGAAGAAATAACCAATTTCATCGTTTGGTTTATGTTTTACACGCGTTTTAAATTTTATTGCCGAAATCGCTTTTTCTCGCCGAGATAAGCACGTTTTCTGAAATGCCGCTCTCCCGTCACTCTGGTTAAAGTGTTATGAAAAAAAAGGCTGTTGGGGGCTAGGGAGTATCGAGTTGATCATTATACATGAAGAAATAACCAATTTCATCGTTTGGTTTATGTTTTACACGCGTTTTAAATTTTATTGCCGAAATCGCTTTTTCTCGCCGAGATAAGCACGTTTTCTGAAATGCCGCTCTCCCGTCACTCTGGTTAAAGTGTTATGAAAAAAAAGGCTGTTGGGGGCTAGGGAGTATCGAGTTGATCATTATACATGAAGAAATAACCAATTTCATCGTTTGGTTTATGTTTTACACGCGTTTTAAATTTTATTGCCGAAATCGCTTTTTCTCGCCGAGATAAGCACGTTTTCTGAAATGCCGCTCTCCCGTCACTCTGGTTAAAGTGTTATGAAAAAAAAGGCTGTTGGGGGCTAGGGAGTATCGAGTTGATCATTATACATGAAGAAATAACCAATTTCATCGTTTGGTTTATGTTTTACACGCGTTTTAAATTTTATTGCCGAAATCGCTTTTTCTCGCCGAGATAAGCACGTTTTCTGAAATGCCGCTCTCCCGTCACTCTGGTTAAAGTGTTATGAAAAAAAAGGCTGTTGGGGGCTAGGGAGTATCGAGTTGATCATTATACATGAAGAAATAACCAATTTCATCGTTTGGTTTATGTTTTACACGCGTTTTAAATTTTATTGCCGAAATCGCTTTTTCTCGCCGAGATAAGCACGTTTTCTGAAATGCCGCTCTCCCGTCACTCTGGTTAAAGTGTTATGAAAAAAAAGGCTGTTGGGGGCTAGGGAGTATCGAGTTGATCATTATACATGAAGAAATAACCAATTTCATCGTTTGGTTTATGTTTTACACGCGTTTTAAATTTTATTGCCGAAATCGCTTTTTCTCGCCGAGATAAGCACGTTTTCTGAAATGCCGCTCTCCCGTCACTCTGGTTAAAGTGTTATGAAAAAAAAGGCTGTTGGGGGCTAGGGAGTATCGAGTTGATCATTATACATGAAGAAATAACCAATTTCATCGTTTGGTTTATGTTTTACACGCGTTTTAAATTTTATTGCCGAAATCGCTTTTTCTCGCCGAGATAAGCACGTTTTCTGAAATGCCGCTCTCCCGTCACTCTGGTTAAAGTGTTATGAAAAAAAAGGCTGTTGGGGGCTAGGGAGTATCGAGTTGATCATTATACATGAAGAAATAACCAATTTCATCGTTTGGTTTATGTTTTACACGCGTTTTAAATTTTATTGCCGAAATCGCTTTTTCTCGCCGAGATAAGCACGTTTTCTGAAATGCCGCTCTCCCGTCACTCTGGTTAAAGTGTTATGAAAAAAAAGGCTGTTGGGGGCTAGGGAGTATCGAGTTGATCATTATACATGAAGAAATAACCAATTTCATCGTTTGGTTTATGTTTTACACGCGTTTTAAATTTTATTGCCGAAATCGCTTTTTCTCGCCGAGATAAGCACGTTTTCTGAAATGCCGCTCTCCCGTCACTCTGGTTAAAGTGTTATGAAAAAAAAGGCTGTTGGGGGCTAGGGAGTATCGAGTTGATCATTATACATGAAGAAATAACCAATTTCATCGTTTGGTTTATGTTTTACACGCGTTTTAAATTTTATTGCCGAAATCGCTTTTTCTCGCCGAGATAAGCACGTTTTCTGAAATGCCGCTCTCCCGTCACTCTGGTTAAAGTGTTATGAAAAAAAAGGCTGTTGGGGGCTAGGGAGTATCGAGTTGATCATTATACATGAAGAAATAACCAATTTCATCGTTTGGTTTATGTTTTACACGCGTTTTAAATTTTATTGCCGAAATCGCTTTTTCTCGCCGAGATAAGCACGTTTTCTGAAATGCCGCTCTCCCGTCACTCTGGTTAAAGTGTTATGAAAAAAAAGGCTGTTGGGGGCTAGGGAGTATCGAGTTGATCATTATACATGAAGAAATAACCAATTTCATCGTTTGGTTTATGTTTTACACGCGTTTTAAATTTTATTGCCGAAATCGCTTTTTCTCGCCGAGATAAGCACGTTTTCTGAAATGCCGCTCTCCCGTCACTCTGGTTAAAGTGTTATGAAAAAAAAGGCTGTTGGGGGCTAGGGAGTATCGAGTTGATCATTATACATGAAGAAATAACCAATTTCATCGTTTGGTTTATGTTTTACACGCGTTTTAAATTTTATTGCCGAAATCGCTTTTTCTCGCCGAGATAAGCACGTTTTCTGAAATGCCGCTCTCCCGTCACTCTGGTTAAAGTGTTATGAAAAAAAAGGCTGTTGGGGGCTAGGGAGTATCGAGTTGATCATTATACATGAAGAAATAACCAATTTCATCGTTTGGTTTATGTTTTACACGCGTTTTAAATTTTATTGCCGAAATCGCTTTTTCTCGCCGAGATAAGCACGTTTTCTGAAATGCCGCTCTCCCGTCACTCTGGTTAAAGTGTTATGAAAAAAAAGGCTGTTGGGGGCTAGGGAGTATCGAGTTGATCATTATACATGAAGAAATAACCAATTTCATCGTTTGGTTTATGTTTTACACGCGTTTTAAATTTTATTGCCGAAATCGCTTTTTCTCGCCGAGATAAGCACGTTTTCTGAAATGCCGCTCTCCCGTCACTCTGGTTAAAGTGTTATGAAAAAAAAGGCTGTTGGGGGCTAGGGAGTATCGAGTTGATCATTATACATGAAGAAATAACCAATTTCATCGTTTGGTTTATGTTTTACACGCGTTTTAAATTTTATTGCCGAAATCGCTTTTTCTCGCCGAGATAAGCACGTTTTATGAAATGCCGCTCTCCCGTCACTCTGGTTAAAGTGTTATGAAAAAAAAGGCTGTTGGGGGCTAGGGAGTATCGAGTTGATCATTATAAATGAAGAAATAACCAATTTCATCGTTTGGTTTATGTTTTACACGCGTTTTAAATTTTATTGCCGAAATCGCTTTTTCTCGCCGAGATAAGCACGTTTTCTGAAATGCCGCTCTCCCGTCACTCTGGTTAAAGTGTTATGAAAAAAAAGGCTGTTGGGGGCTAGGGAGTATCGAGTTGATCATTATACATGAAGAAATAACCAATTTCATCGTTTGGTTTATGTTTTACACGCGTTTTAAATTTTATTGCCGAAATCGCTTTTTCTCGCCGAGATAAGCACGTTTTCTGAAATGCCGCTCTCCCGTCACTCTGGTTAAAGTGTTATGAAAAAAAAGGCTGTTGGGGGCTAGGGAGTATCGAGTTGATCATTATACATGAAGAAATAACCAATTTCATCGTTTGGTTTATGTTTTACACGCGTTTTAAATTTTATTGCCGAAATCGCTTTTTCTCGCCGAGATAAGCACGTTTTCTGAAATGCCGCTCTCCCGTCACTCTGGTTAAAGTGTTATGAAAAAAAAGGCTGTTGGGGGCTAGGGAGTATCGAGTTGATCATTATACATGAAGAAATAACCAATTTCATCGTTTGGTTTATGTTTTACACGCGTTTTAAATTTTATTGCCGAAATCGCTTTTTCTCGCCGAGATAAGCACGTTTTCTGAAATGCCGCTCTCCCGTCACTCTGGTTAAAGTGTTATGAAAAAAAAGGCTGTTGGGGGCTAGGGAGTATCGAGTTGATCATTATACATGAAGAAATAACCAATTTCATCGTTTGGTTTATGTTTTACACGCGTTTTAAATTTTATTGCCGAAATCGCTTTTTCTCGCCGAGATAAGCACGTTTTCTGAAATGCCGCTCTCCCGTCACTCTGGTTAAAGTGTTATGAAAAAAAAGGCTGTTGGGGGCTAGGGAGTATCGAGTTGATCATTATACATGAAGAAATAACCAATTTCATCGTTTGGTTTATGTTTTACACGCGTTTTAAATTTTATTGCCGAAATCGCTTTTTCTCGCCGAGATAAGCACGTTTTCTGAAATGCCGCTCTCCCGTCACTCTGGTTAAAGTGTTATGAAAAAAAAGGCTGTTGGGGGCTAGGGAGTATCGAGTTGATCATTATACATGAAGAAATAACCAATTTCATCGTTTGGTTTATGTTTTACACGCGTTTTAAATTTTATTGCCGAAATCGCTTTTTCTCGCCGAGATAAGCACGTTTTCTGAAATGCCGCTCTCCCGTCACTCTGGTTAAAGTGTTATGAAAAAAAAGGCTGTTGGGGGCTAGGGAGTATCGAGTTGATCATTATACATGAAGAAATAACCAATTTCATCGTTTGGTTTATGTTTTACACGCGTTTTAAATTTTATTGCCGAAATCGCTTTTTCTCGCCGAGATAAGCACGTTTTCTGAAATGCCGCTCTCCCGTCACTCTGGTTAAAGTGTTATGAAAAAAAAGGCTGTTGGGGGCTAGGGAGTATCGAGTTGATCATTATACATGAAGAAATAACCAATTTCATCGTTTGGTTTATGTTTTACACGCGTTTTAAATTTTATTGCCGAAATCGCTTTTTCTCGCCGAGATAAGCACGTTTTCTGAAATGCCGCTCTCCCGTCACTCTGGTTAAAGTGTTATGAAAAAAAAGGCTGTTGGGGGCTAGGGAGTATCGAGTTGATCATTATACATGAAGAAATAACCAATTTCATCGTTTGGTTTATGTTTTACACGCGTTTTAAATTTTATTGCCGAAATCGCTTTTTCTCGCCGAGATAAGCACGTTTTCTGAAATGCCGCTCTCCCGTCACTCTGGTTAAAGTGTTATGAAAAAAAAGGCTGTTGGGGGCTAGGGAGTATCGAGTTGATCATTATACATGAAGAAATAACCAATTTCATCGTTTGGTTTATGTTTTACACGCGTTTTAAATTTTATTGCCGAAATCGCTTTTTCTCGCCGAGATAAGCACGTTTTCTGAAATGCCGCTCTCCCGTCACTCTGGTTAAAGTGTTATGAAAAAAAAGGCTGTTGGGGGCTAGGGAGTATCGAGTTGATCATTATAGATGAAGAAATAACCAATTTCATCGTTTGGTTTATGTTTTACACGCGTTTTAAATTTTATTGCCGAAATCGCTTTTTCTCGCCGAGATAAGCACGTTTTCTGAAATGCCGCTCTCCCGTCACTCTGGTTAAAGTGTTATGAAAAAAAAGGCTGTTGGGGGCTAGGGAGTATCGAGTTGATCATTATACATGAAGAAATAACCAATTTCATCGTTTGGTTTATGTTTTACACGCGTTTTAAATTTTATTGCCGAAATCGCTTTTTCTCGCCGAGATAAGCACGTTTTCTGAAATGCCGCTCTCCCGTCACTCTGGTTAAAGTGTTATGAAAAAAAAGGCTGTTGGGGGCTAGGGAGTATCGAGTTGATCATTATACATGAAGAAATAACCAATTTCATCGTTTGGTTTATGTTTTACACGCGTTTTAAATTTTATTGCCGAAATCGCTTTTTCTCGCCGAGATAAGCACGTTTTCTGAAATGCCGCTCTCCCGTCACTCTGGTTAAAGTGTTATGAAAAAAAAGGCTGTTGGGGGCTAGGGAGTATCGAGTTGATCATTATACATGAAGAAATAACCAATTTCATCGTTTGGTTTATGTTTTACACGCGTTTTAAATTTTATTGCCGAAATCGCTTTTTCTCGCCGAGATAAGCACGTTTTCTGAAATGCCGCTCTCCCGTCACTCTGGTTAAAGTGTTATGAAAAAAAAGGCTGTTGGGGGCTAGGGAGTATCGAGTTGATCATTATACATGAAGAAATAACCAATTTCATCGTTTGGTTTATGTTTTACACGCGTTTTAAATTTTATTGCCGAAATCGCTTTTTCTCGCCGAGATAAGCACGTTTTCTGAAATGCCGCTCTCCCGTCACTCTGGTTAAAGTGTTATGAAAAAAAAGGCTGTTGGGGGCTAGGGAGTATCGAGTTGATCATTATACATGAAGAAATAACCAATTTCATCGTTTGGTTTATGTTTTACACGCGTTTTAAATTTTATTGCCGAAATCGCTTTTTCTCGCCGAGATAAGCACGTTTTCTGAAATGCCGCTCTCCCGTCACTCTGGTTAAAGTGTTATGAAAAAAAAGGCTGTTGGGGGCTAGGGAGTATCGAGTTGATCATTATACATGAAGAAATAACCAATTTCATCGTTTGGTTTATGTTTTACACGCGTTTTAAATTTTATTGCCGAAATCGCTTTTTCTCGCCGAGATAAGCACGTTTTCTGAAATGCCGCTCTCCCGTCACTCTGGTTAAAGTGTTATGAAAAAAAAGGCTGTTGGGGGCTAGGGAGTATCGAGTTGATCATTATACATGAAGAAATAACCAATTTCATCGTTTGGTTTATGTTTTACACGCGTTTTAAATTTTATTGCCGAAATCGCTTTTTCTCGCCGAGATAAGCACGTTTTCTGAAATGCCGCTCTCCCGTCACTCTGGTTAAAGTGTTATGAAAAAAAAGGCTGTTGGGGGCTAGGGAGTATCGAGTTGATCATTATACATGAAGAAATAACCAATTTCATCGTTTGGTTTATGTTTTACACGCGTTTTAAATTTTATTGCCGAAATCGCTTTTTCTCGCCGAGATAAGCACGTTTTCTGAAATGCCGCTCTCCCGTCACTCTGGTTAAAGTGTTATGAAAAAAAGGCTGTTGGGGGCTAGGGAGTATCGAGTTGATCATTATACATGAAGAAATAACCAATTTCATCGTTTGGTTTATGTTTTACACGCGTTTTAAATTTTATTGCCGAAATCGCTTTTTCTCGCCGAGATAAGCACGTTTTCTGAAATGCCGCTCTCCCGTCACTCTGGTTAAAGTGTTATGAAAAAAAAAGGCTGTTGGGGGCTAGGGAGTATCGAGTTGATCATTATACATGAAGAAATAACCAATTTCATCGTTTGGTTTATGTTTTACACGATGCTGAGCTCCAGCTGGAAGTGTAAAAAGAACCGGGCTGGTTAAAAAAAGAACCGGGCGACCCGGTAAAATTGCTTAGCCGGGGCTCTGGAAGCCTAACACGGCGTGATCTTGTCCAAAAAGCCGCTGCTGAGCTCCAGCTGGAAGTGTAAAAAGAACCGGGCTGGTTAAAAAAAGGAACCGGGCGGCCCGGTAAAATTGCTTAGCCGGGGCTCTGGAAGCCTAACCCGGCGTGATACTGTGCAAAAAGCCGCTGCTGAGCTCCAGCTGGAAGTGTAAAAAAAACCGGGCTGGTTAAAAAAAAGAACCGGGCGACCCTGTAAAATTGCTTAGCCGGGGCTCTGGAAGCCTAACACGGCGTGATCTTGTCCAAAAACCCGCTGCTGAGCTCCAGCTGGAAGTGTAAAAAGAACCGGGCTGGTTAAAAAAAAGAACCGGGCGGGCCGGTAAAATTGCTTAGCCGGGGCTCTGGAAGCCTAACACGGCGTGATCTTGTCCAAAAAGCCGCTCGTGAGCTCCAGCTGGAAGTGTAAAAAGAACCGGGCTGGTTCAAAAAAAGAACCGGGCGGCCCGGTAGAATTGCTTAGCCGAGGTCCTGGAAGCCTAACCCGGCGTGATCTTGCGCAAAAAGCCGCTGCTGAGCTCCAGCTGGAAGTGTAAAAAGAACCGGGCTGGTTTAAAAAAAGAACCGGGCGGCCCGGTAAAATTGCTTAGCCGGGGTCCTGGAAGCCTAACGCGGCGTGATCTTGCCCGAAAGTCGGCCTCTATACTTCCATATTAGGTACCAGGCGCTCAGAGCCAACTTGGCAAAAATTTTCCAAGTGCCCACGGCTCTGCGGGGATTGTGCGTCCGACCCGCGCCGGTTCTCCAGCCGGCCTAAAATAACGCAAAACCAGCCTCTCCCCTGGAGCTCACAGCCAAAGGCGAAACTTTTCTAAGTGCCTACGGCTCTGCGGGCTTTTGAGTCCGCCCCGCGCCGGTTCGTCGGTCGGCCTCAAAAAGCGAAAAATCAGCCTCTCTCCCTGGAGCTCGACTCGAGTTGATCATTATACATGAAGAAATAACCAATTTCATCGTTTGGTTTATGTTTTACACGCGTTTTAAATTTTATTGCCGAAATCGCTTTTTCTCGCCGAGATAAGCACGTTTTCTGAAATGCCGCTCTCCCGTCACTCTGGTTAAAGTGTTATGAAAAAAAAGGCTGTTGGGGGCTAGGGAGTATCGAGTTGATCATTATACATGAAGAAATAACCAATTTCATCGTTTGGTTTATGTTTTACACGCGTTTTAAATTTTATTGCCGAAATCGCTTTTTCTCGCCGAGATAAGCACGTTTTCTGAAATGCCGCTCTCCCGTCACTCTGGTTGAAGTGTTATGAAAAAAAAGGCTGTTGGGGGCTAGGGAGTATCGAGTTGATCATTATACATGAAGAAATAACCAATTTCATCGTTTGGTTTATGTTTTACACGCGTTTTAAATTTTATTGCCGAAATCGCTTTTTCTCGCCGAGATAAGCACGTTTTCTGAAATGCCGCTCTCCCGTCACTCTGGTTAAAGTGTTATGAAAAAAAAGGCTGTTGGGGGCTAGGGAGTATCGAGTTGATCATTATACTTGAAGAAATAACCAATTTCATCGTTTGGTTTATGTTTTACACGCGTTTTAAATTTTATTGCCGAAATCGCTTTTTCTCGCCGAGATAAGCACGTTTTCTGAAATGCCGCTCTCCCGTCACTCTGGTTAAAGTGTTATGAAAAAAAAGGCTGTTGGGGGCTAGGGAGTATCGAGTTGATCATTATACATGAAGAAATAACCAATTTCATCGTTTGGTTTATGTTTTACACGCGTTTTAAATTTTATTGCCGAAATCGCTTTTTCTCGCCGAGATAAGCACGTTTTCTGAAATGCCGCTCTCCCGTCACTCTGGTTAAAGTGTTATGAAAAAAAAGGCTGTTGGGGGCTAGGGAGTATCGAGTTGATCATTATACATGAAGAAATAACCAATTTCATCGTTTGGTTTATGTTTTACACGCGTTTTAAATTTTATTGCCGAAATCGCTTTTTCTCGCCGAGATAAGCACGTTTTCTGAAATGCCGCTCTCCCGTCACTCTGGTTAAAGTGTTATGAAAAAAAAGGCTGTTGGGGGCTAGGGAGTATCGAGTTGATCATTATACATGAAGAAATAACCAATTTCATCGTTTGGTTTATGTTTTACACGCGTTTTAAATTTTATTGCCGAAATCGCTTTTTCTCGCCGAGATAAGCACGTTTTCTGAAATGCCGCTCTCCCGTCACTCTGGTTAAAGTGTTATGAAAAAAAAGGCTGTTGGGGGCTAGGGAGTATCGAGTTGATCATTATACATGAAGAAATATCCAATTTCATCGTTTGGTTTATGTTTTACACGCGTTTTAAATGTTATTGCCAAAATCGCTTTTTCTCACCGAGATAAGCACGTTTTCTGAAATGCCGCTCTCCCGTCACTCTGGTTAAAGTGTTATGAAAAAAAAGGCTATTGGGGGCTAGGGAGTATCGAGTTGAACATTATACATGAAGAACTAACCAATTTCATCGTTTGGTTTATGTTTTACACGCGTTTTAAATTTTATTGCCGAAATCGCTTTTTCTCGCCGAGATAAGCACGTTTTCTGAAATGCCGCTCTCCCGTCACTCTGGTTAAAGTGTTATGAAAAAAAGGCTGTTGGGGGCTAGGGAGTATCGAGTTGATCATTATACATGAAGAAATAACCAATTTCATCGTTTGGTTTATGTTTTACACGCGTTTTAAATTTTATTGCCGAAATCGCTTTTTCTCGCCGAGATAAGCACGTTTTCTGAAATGCCGCTCTCCCGTCACTCTGGTTAAAGTGTTATGAAAAAAAAGGCTGTTGGGGGCTAGGGAGTATCGAGTTGATCATTATACATGAAGAAATAACCAATTTCATCGTTTGGTTTATGTTTTACACGCGTTTTAAATTTTATTGCCGAAATCGCTTTTTCTCGCCGAGATAAGCACGTTTTCTGAAATGCCGCTCTCCCGTCACTCTGGTTAAAGTGTTATGAAAAAAAAGGATGTTGGGGGCTAGGGAGTATCGAGTTGATCATTATACATGAAGAAATAACCAATTTCATCGTTTGGTTTATGTTTTACACGCGTTTTAAATTTTATTGCCGAAATCGCTTTTTCTCGCCGAGATAAGCACGTTTTCTGAAATGCCGCTCTCCCGTCACTCTGGTTAAAGTGTTATGAAAAAAAAGGCTGTTGGGGGCTAGGGAGTATCGAGTTGATCATTATACATGAAGAAATAACCAATTTCATCGTTTGGTTTATGTTTTACACGCGTTTTAAATTTTATTGCCGAAATCGCTTTTTCTCGCCGAGATAAGCACGTTTTCTGAAATGCCGCTCTCCCGTCACTCTGGTTAAAGTGTTATGAAAAAAAAGGCTGTTGGGGGCTAGGGAGTATCGAGTTGATCATTATACATGAAGAAATAACCGATTTCATCGTTTGGTTTATGTTTTACACGCGTTTTAAATTTTATTGCCGAAATCGCTTTTTCTCGCCGAGATAAGCACGTTTTCTGAAATGCCGCTCTCCCGTCACTCTGGTTAAAGTGTTATGAAAAAAAAGGCTGTTGGGGGCTAGGGAGTATCGAGTTGATCATTATACATGAAGAAATAACCAATTTCATCGTTTGGTTTATGTTTTACACGCGTTTTAAATTTTATTGCCGAAATCGCTTTTTCTCGCCGAGATAAGCACGTTTTCTGAAATGCCGCTCTCCCGTCACTCTGGTTAAAGTGTTATGAAAAAAAAGGCTGTTGGGGGCTAGGGAGTATCGAGTTGATCATTATACATGAAGAAATAACCAATTTCATCGTTTGGTTTATGTTTTACACGCGTTTTAAATTTTATTGCCAAAATCGCTTTTTCTCGCCGAGATAAGCACGTTTTCTGAAATGCCGCTCTCCCGTCACTCTGGTTAAAGTGTTATGAAAAAAAAGGCTGTTGGGGGCTAAGGAGTATCGAGTTGATCATTATACATGAAGAAATAACCAATTTCATCGTTTGGTTTATGTTTTACACGCGTTTTAAATTTTATTGCCGAAATCGCTTTTTCTCGCCGAGATAAGCACGTTTTCTGAAATGCCGCTCTCCCGTCACTCTGGTTAAAGTGTTATGAAAAAAAAGGCTGTTGGGGGCTAGGGAGTATCGAGTTGATCATTATACATGAAGAAATAACCAATTTCATCGTTTGGTTTATGTTTTACACGCGTTTTAAATTTTATTGCCGAAATCGCTTTTTCTCGCCGAGATAAGCACGTTTTCTGAAATGCCGCTCTCCCGTCACTCTGGTTAAAGTGTTATGAAAAAAAAGGCTGTTGGGGGCTAGGGAGTATCGAGTTGATCATTATACATGAAGAAATAACCAATTTCATCGTTTGGTTTATGTTTTACACGCGTTTTAAATTTTATTGCCGAAATCGCTTTTTCTCGCCGAGATAAGCACGTTTTCTGAAATGCCGCTCTCCCGTCACTCTGGTTAAAGTGTTATGAAAAAAAAGGCTGTTGGGGGCTAGGGAGTATCGAGTTGATCATTATACATGAAGAAATAACCAATTTCATCGTTTGGTTTATGTTTTACACGCGTTTTAAATTTTATTGCCGAAATCGCTTTTTCTCGCCGAGATAAGCACGTTTTCTGAAATGCCGCTCTCCCGTCACTCTGGTTAAAGTGTTATGAAAAAAAAAGGCTTTTGGGGGCTAGGGAGTATCGAGTTGATCATTATACATGAAGAAATAACCAATTTCATCGTTTGGTTTATGTTTTACACGCGTTTTAAATTTTATTGCCGAAATCGCTTTTTCTCGCCGAGATAAGCACGTTTTCTGAAATGCCGCTCTCCCGTCACTCTGGTTAAAGTGTTATAAAAAAAAGGCTGTTGGGGGCTAGGGAGTATCGAGTTGATCATTATACATGAAGAAATAACCAATTTCATCGTTTGGTTTATGTTTTACACGCGTTTTAAATTTTATTGCCGAAATCGCTTTTTCTCGCCGAGATAAGCACGTTTTCTGAAATGCCGCTCTCCCGTCACTCTGGTTAAAGTGTTATGAAAAAAAAGGCTGTTGGGGGCTAGGGAGTATCGAGTTGATCATTATACATGAAGAAATAACCAATTTCATCGTTTGGTTTATGTTTTACACGCGTTTTAAATTTTATTGCCGAAATCGCTTTTTCTCGCCGAGATAAGCACGTTTTCTGAAATGCCGCTCTCCCGTCACTCTGGTTAAAGTGTTATGAAAAAAAAGGCTGTTGGGGGCTAGGGAGTATCGAGTTGATCATTATACATGAAGAAATAACCAATTTCATCGTTTGGTTTATGTTTTACACGCGTTTTAAATTTTATTGCCGAAATCGCTTTTTCTCGCCGAGATAAGCACGTTTTCTGAAATGCCGCTCTCCCGTCACTCTGGTTAAAGTGTTATGAAAAAAAGGCTGTTGGGGGCTAGGGAGTATCGAGTTGAACATTATACATGAAGAAATAACCAATTTCATCGTTTGGTTTATGTTTTACACGCGTTTTAAATTTTATTGCCGAAATCGCTTTTTCTCGCCGAGATAAGCACGTTTTCTGAAATGCCGCTCTCCCGTCACTCTGGTTAAAGTGTTATGAAAAAAAAGGCTGTTGGGGGCTAGGGAGTATCGAGTTGATCATTATACATGAAGAAATAACCAATTTCTTCGTTTGGTTTATGTTTTACACGCGTTTTAAATTTTATTGCCGAAATCGCTTTTTCTCGCCGAGATAAGCACGTTTTCTGAAATGCCGCTCTCCCGTCACTCTGGTTAAAGTGTTATGAAAAAAAAGGCTGTTGGGGGCTAGGGAGTATCGAGTTGATCATTATACATGAAGAAATAACCAATTTCATCGTTTGGTTTATGTTTTACACGCGTTTTAAATTTTATTGCCGAAATCGCTTTTTCTCGCCGAGATAAGCACGTTTTCTGAAATGCCGCTCTCCCGTCACTCTGGTTAAAGTGTTATGAAAAAAAAGGCTGTTGGGGGCTAGGGAGTATCGAGTTGATCATTATACATGAAGAAATAACCAATTTCATCGTTTGGTTTATGTTTTACACGCGTTTTAAATTTTATTGCCGAAATCGCTTTTTCTCGCCGAGATAAGCACGTTTTCTGAAATGCCGCTCTCCCGTCACTCTGGTTAAAGTGTTATGAAAAAAAAGGCTGTTGGGGGCTAGGGAGTATCGAGTTGATCATTATACATGAAGAAATAACCAATTTCATCGTTTGGTTTATGTTTTACACGCGTTTTAAATTTTATTGCCGAAATCGCTTTTTCTCGCCGAGATAAGCACGTTTTCTGAAATGCCGCTCTCCCGTCACTCTGGTTAAAGTGTTATGAAAAAAAGGCTGTTGGGGGCTAGGGAGTATCGAGTTGATCATTATACATGAAGAAATAACCAATTTCATCGTTTGGTTTATGTTTTACACGCGTTTTAAATTTTATTGCCGAAATCGCTTTTTCTCGCCGAGATAAGCACGTTTTCTGAAATGCCGCTCTCCCGTCACTCTGGTTAAAGTGTTATGAAAAAAAAGGCTGTTGGGGGCTAGGGAGTATCGAGTTGATCATTATACATGAAGAAATAACCAATTTCATCGTTTGGTTTATGTTTTACACGCGTTTTAAATTTTATTGCCGAAATCGCTTTTTCTCGCCGAGATAAGCACGTTTTCTGAAATGCCGCTCTCCCGTCACTCTGGTTAAAGTGTTATGAAAAAAAAGGCTGTTGGGGGCTAGGGAGTATCGAGTTGATCATTATACATGAAGAAATAACCAATTTCATCGTTTGGTTTATGTTTTACACGCGATTTAAATTTTATTGCCGAAATCGCTTTTTCTCGCCGAGATAAGCACGTTTTCTGAAATGCCGCTCTTCCGTCACTCTGGTTAAAGTGTTATGAAAAAAAAGGCGGTTGGGGGCTAGGGAGTATCGAGTTGATCATTATACATGAAGAAATAACCAATTTCATCGTTTGGTTTATGTTTTACACGCGTTTTAAATTTTATTGCCGAAATCGCTTTTTCTCGCCGAGATAAGCACGTTTTCTGAAATGCCGCTCTCCCGTCACTCTGGTTAAAGTGTTATGAAAAAAAAGGCTGTTGGGGGCTAGGGAGTATCGAGTTGATCATTATACATGAAGAAATAACCAATTTCATCGTTTGGTTTATGTTTTACACGCGTTTTAAATTTTATTGCCGAAATCGCTTTTTCTCGCCGAGATAAGCACGTTTTCTGAAATGCCGCTCTCCCGTCACTCTGGTTAAAGTGTTATGAAAAAAAAGGCTGTTGGGGGCTAGGGAGTATCGAGTTGAACATTATACATGAAGAAATAACCAATTTCATCGTTTGGTTTATGTTTTACACGCGTTTTAAATTTTATTGCCGAAATCGCTTTTTCTCGCCGAGATAAGCACGTTTTCTGAAATGCCGCTCTCCCGTCACTCTGGTTAAAGTGTTATGAAAAAAAAGGCTGTTGGGGGCTAGGGAGTATCGAGTTGAACATTATACATGAAGAAATAACCAATTTCATCGTTTGGTTTATGTTTTACACGCGTTTTAAATTTTATTGCCGAAATCGCTTTTTCTCGCCGAGATAAGCACGTTTTCTGAAATGCCGCTCTCCCGTCACTCTGGTTAAAGTGTTATGAAAAAAAAGGCTGTTGGGGGCTAGGGAGTATCGAGTTGATCATTATACATGAAGAAATAACCAATTTCATCGTATGGTTTATGTTTTACACGCGTTTTAAATTTTATTGCCGAAATCGCTTTTTCTCGCCGAGATAAGCACGTTTTCTGAAATGCCGCTCTCCCGTCACTCTGGTTAAAGTGTTATGAAAAAAAAGGCTGTTGGGGGCTAGGGAGTATCGAGTTGATCATTATACATGAAGAAATAACCAATTTCATCGTTTGGTTTATGTTTTACACGCGTTTTAAATTTTATTGCCGAAATCGCTTTTTCTCGCCGAGATAAGCACGTTTTCTGAAATGCCGCTCTCCCGTCACTCTGGTTAAAGTGTTATGAAAAAAAAGGCTGTTGGGGGCTAGGGAGTATCGAGTTGATCATTATACATGAAGAAATAACCAATTTCATCGTTTGGTTTATGTTTTACACGCGTTTTAAATTTTATTGCCGAAATCGCTTTTTCTCGCCGAGATAAGCACGTTTTCTGAAATGCCGCTCTCCCGTCACTCTGGTTAAAGTGTTATGAAAAAAAAGGCTGTTGGGGGCTAGGGAGTATCGAGTTGATCATTATACATGAAGAAATAACCAATTTCATCGTTTGGTTTATGTTTTACACGCGTTTTAAATTTTATTGCCGAAATCGCTTTTTCTCGCCGAGATAAGCACGTTTTCTGAAATGCCGCTCTCCCGTCACTCTGGTTAAAGTGTTATGAAAAAAAAGGCTGTTGGGGGCTAGGGAGTATCGAGTTGATCATTATACATGAAGAAATAACCAATTTCATCGTTTGGTTTATGTTTTACACGCGTTTTAAATTTTATTGCCGAAATCGCTTTTTCTCGCCGAGATAAGCACGTTTTCTGAAATGCCGCTCTCCCGTCACTCTGGTTAAAGTGTTATGAAAAAAAAGGCTGTTGGGGGCTAGGGAGTATCGAGTTGATCATTATACATGAAGAAATAACCAATTTCATCGTTTGGTTTATGTTTTACACGCGTTTTAAATTTTATTGCCGAAATCGCTTTTTCTCGCCGAGATAAGCACGTTTTCTGAAATGCCGCTCTCCCGTCACTCTGGTTAAAGTGTTATGAAAAAAAAGGCTGTTGGGGGCTAGGGAGTATCGAGTTGATCATTATACATGAAGAAATAACCAATTTCATCGTTTGGTTTATGTTTTACACGCGTTTTAAATTTTATTGCCGAAATCGCTTTTTCTCGCCGAGATAAGCACGTTTTCTGAAATGCCGCTCTCCCGTCACTCTGGTTAAAGTGTTATGAAAAAAAAGGCTGTTGGGGGCTAGGGAGTATCGAGTTGATCATTATACATGAAGAAATAACCAATTTCATCGTTTGGTTTATGTTTTACACGCGTTTTAAATTTTATTGCCGAAATCGCTTTTTCTCGCCGAGATAAGCACGTTTTCTGAAATGCCGCTCTCCCGTCACTCTGGTTAAAGTGTTATGAAAAAAAAGGCTGTTGGGGGCTAGGGAGTATCGAGTTGATCATTATACATGAAGAAATAACCAATTTCATCGTTTGGTTTATGTTTTACACGCGTTTTAAATTTTATTGCCGAAATCGCTTTTTCTCGCCGAGATAAGCACGTTTTCTGAAATGCCGCTCTCCCGTCACTCTGGTTAAAGTGTTATGAAAAAAAAGGCTGTTGGGGGCTAGGGAGTATCGAGTTGATCATTATACATGAAGAAATAACCAATTTCATCGTTTGGTTTATGTTTTACACGCGTTTTAAATTTTATTGCCGAAATCGCTTTTTCTCGCCGAGATAAGCACGTTTTCTGAAATGCCGCTCTCCCGTCACTCTGGTTAAAGTGTTATGAAAAAAAAGGCTGTTGGGGGCTAGGGAGTATCGAGTTGATCATTATACATGAAGAAATAACCAATTTCATCGTTTGGTTTATGTTTTACACGCGTTTTAAATTTTATTGCCGAAATCGCTTTTTCTCGCCGAGATAAGCACGTTTTCTGAAATGCCGCTCTCCCGTCACTCTGGTTAAAGTGTTATGAAAAAAAAAAGGCTGTTGGGGGCTAGGGAGTATCGAGTTGATCATTATACATGAAGAAATAACCAATTTCATCGTTTGGTTTATGTTTTACACGCGTTTTAAATTTTATTGCCGAAATCGCTTTTTCTCGCCGAGATAAGCACGTTTTCTGAAATGCCGCTCTCCCCGTCACTCTGGTTAAAGTGTTATGAAAAAAAAGGCTGTTGGGGCTAGGGAGTATCGAGTTGATCATTATACATGAAGAAATAACCAATTTCATCGTTTGGTTTATGTTTTACACGCATTTTAAATTTTATTGCCGAAATCGCTTTTTCTCGCCGAGATAAGCACGTTTTCTGAAATGCCGCTCTCCCGTCACTCTGGTTAAAGTGTTATGAAAAAAAAGGCTGTTTGGGGCTAGGGAGTATCGAGTTGATCATTATACATGAAGAAATAACCAATTTCATCGTTTGGTTTATGTTTTACACGCGTTTTAAATTTTATTGCCGAAATCGCTTTTTCTCGCCGAGATAAGCACGTTTTCTGAAATGCCGCTCTCCCGTCACTCTGGTTAAAGTGTTATGAAAAAAAAGGCTGTTGGGGGCTAGGGAGTATCGAGTTGATCATTATACATGAAGAAATAAGCAATTTCATCGTTTGGTTTATGTTTTACACGCGTTTTAAATTTTATTGCCGAAATCGCTTTTTCTCGCCGAGATAAGCACGTTTTCTGAAATGCCGCTCTCCCCGTCACTCTGGTTAAAGTGTTATGAAAAAAAAGGCTGTTGGGGGCTAGGGATTATCGAGTTGATCATTATACATGAAGAAATAACCAATTTCATCGTTTGGTTTATGTTTTACACGCGTTTTAAATTTTATTGCCGAAATCGCTTTTTCTCGCCGAGATAAGCACGTTTTCTGAAATGCCGCTCTCCCGTCACTCTGGTTAAAGTGTTATGAAAAAAAAGGCTGTTGGGGGCTAGGGAGTATCGAGTTGATCATTATACATGAAGAAATAACCAATTTCATCGTTTGGTTTATGTTTTACACGCGTTTTAAATTTTATTGCCGAAATCGCTTTTTCTCGCCGAGATAAGCACGTTTTCTGAAATGCCGCTCTCCCGTCACTCTGGTTAAAGTGTTATGAAAAAAAAGGCTGTTGGGGGCTAGGGAGTATCGAGTTGATCATTATACATGAAGAAATAACCAATTTCATCGTTTGGTTTATGTTTTACACGCGTTTTAAATTTTATTGCCGAAATCGCTTTTTCTCGCCGAGATAAGCACGTTTTCTGAAATGCCGCTCTCCCCGTCACTCTGGTTAAAGTGTTATGAAAAAAAAGGCTGTTGGGGGGCTAGGGAGTATCGAGTTGATCATTATACATGAAGAAATAACCAATTTCATCGTTTGGTTTATGTTTTACACGCGTTTTAAATTTTATTGCCGAAATCGCTTTTTCTCGCCGAGATAAGCACGTTTTCTGAAATGCCGCTCTCCCGTCACTCTGGTTAAAGTGTTATGAAAAAAAAGGCTGTTGGGGGCTAGGGAGTATCGAGTTGATCATTATACATGAAGAAATAACCAATTTCATCGTTTGGTTTATGTTTTACACGCGTTTTAAATTTTATTGCCGAAATCGCTTTTTCTCGCCGAGATAAGCACGTTTTCTGAAATGCCGCTCTCCCCGTCACTCTGGTTAAAGTGTTATGAAAAAAAAAGGCTGTTGGGGGCTAGGGAGTATCGAGTTGATCATTATACATGAAGAAATAACCAATTTCATCGTTTGGTTTATGTTTTACACGCGTTTTAAATTTTATTGCCGAAATCGCTTTTTCTCGCCGAGATAAGCACGTTTTCTGAAATGCCGCTCTCCCCCGTCACTCTGGTTAAAGTGTTATGAAAAAAAAGGCTGTTGGGGGCTAGGGAGTATCGAGTTGATCATTATACATGAAGAAATAACCAATTTCATCGTTTGGTTTATGTTTTACACGCGTTTTAAATTTTATTGCCGAAATCGCTTTTTCCTCGCCGAGATAAGCACGTTTTCTGAAATGCCGCTCTCCCGTCACTCTGGTTAAAGTGTTATGAAAAAAAAGGCTGTTGGGGGCTAGGGAGTATCGAGTTGATCATTATACATGAAGAAATAACCAATTTCATCGTTTGGTTTATGTTTTACACGCGTTTTAAATTTTATTGCCGAAATCGCTTTTTCTCGCCGAGATAAGCACGTTTTCTGAAATGCCGCTCTCCCGTCACTCTGGTTAAAGTGTTATGAAAAAAAAGGCTGTTGGGGGCTAGGGAGTATCGAGTTGATCATTATACATGAAGAAATAACCAATTTCATCGTTTGGTTTATGTTTTACACGCGTTTTAAATTTTATTGCCGAAATCGCTTTTTCTCGCCGAGATAAGCACGTTTTCTGAAATGCCGCTCTCCCGTCACTCTGGTTAAAGTGTTATGAAAAAAAAGGCTGTTGGGGGCTAGGGAGTATCGAGTTGATCATTATACATGAAGAAATAACCAATTTCATCGTTTGGTTTATGTTTTACACGCGTTTTAAATTTTATTGCCGAAATCGCTTTTTCTCGCCGAGATAAGCACGTTTTCTGAAATGCCGCTCTCCCGTCACTCTGGTTAAAGTGTTATGAAAAAAAAGGCTGTTGGGGGCTAGGGAGTATCGAGTTGATCATTATACATGAAGAAATAAGCAATTTCATCGTTTGGTTTATGTTTTACACGCGTTTTAAATTTTATTGCCGAAATCGCTTTTTCTCGCCGAGATAAGCACGTTTTCTGAAATGCCGCTCTCCCGTCACTCTGGTTAAAGTGTTATGAAAAAAAAGGCTGTTGGGGGCTAGGGAGTATCGAGTTGATCATTATACATGAAGAAATAACCAATTTCATCGTTTGGTTTATGTTTTACACGCGTTTTAAATTTTATTGCCGAAATCGCTTTTTCTCGCCGAGATAAGCACGTTTTCTGAAATGCCGCTCTCCCGTCACTCTGGTTAAAGTGTTATGAAAAAAAAGGCTGTTGGGGGCTAGGGAGTATCGAGTTGATCATTATACATGAAGAAATAACCAATTTCATCGTTTGGTTTATGTTTTACACGCGTTTTAAATTTTATTGCCGAAATCGCTTTTTCTCGCCGAGATAAGCACGTTTTCTGAAATGCCGCTCTCCCGTCACTCTGGTTAAAGTGTTATGAAAAAAAAGGCTGTTGGGGGCTAGGGAGTATCGAGTTGATCATTATACATGAAGAAATAACCAATTTCATCGTTTGGTTTATGTTTTACACGCGTTTTAAATTTTATTGCCGAAATCGCTTTTTCTCGCCGAGATAAGCACGTTTTCTGAAATGCCGCTCTCCCGTCACTCTGGTTAAAGTGTTATGAAAAAAAAGGCTGTTGGGGGCTAGGGAGTATCGAGTTGATCATTATACATGAAGAAATAACCAATTTCATCGTTTGGTTTATGTTTTACACGCGTTTTAAATTTTATTGCCGAAATCGCTTTTTCTCGCCGAGATAAGCACGTTTTCTGAAATGCCGCTCTCCCGTCACTCTGGTTAAAGTGTTATGAAAAAAAAGGCTGTTGGGGGCTAGGGAGTATCGAGTTGATCATTATACATGAAGAAATAACCAATTTCATCGTTTGGTTTATGTTTTACACGCGTTTTAAATTTTATTGCCGAAATCGCTTTTTCTCGCCGAGATAAGCACGTTTTCTGAAATGCCGCTCTCCCGTCACTCTGGTTAAAGTGTTATGAAAAAAAAGGCTGTTGGGGGCTAGGGAGTATCGAGTTGATCATTATACATGAAGAAATAACCAATTTCATCGTTTGGTTTATGTTTTACACGCGTTTTAAATTTTATTGCCGAAATCGCTTTTTCTCGCCGAGATAAGCACGTTTTCTGAAATGCCGCTCTCCCGTCACTCTGGTTAAAGTGTTATGAAAAAAAAGGCTGTTGGGGGCTAGCGAGTATCGAGTTGATCATTATACATGAAGAAATAACCAATTTCATCGTTTGGTTTATGTTTTACACGCGTTTTAAATTTTATTGCCGAAATCGCTTTTTCTCGCCGAGATAAGCACGTTTTCTGAAATGCCGCTCTCCCGTCACTCTGGTTAAAGTGTTATGAAAAAAAAGGCTGTTGGGGGCTAGGGAGTATCGAGTTGATCATTATACAAGAAGAAATAACCAATTTCATCGTTTGGTTTATGTTTTACACGCGTTTTAAATTTTATTGCCAAAATCGCTTTTTCTCGCCGAGATAAGCACGTTTTCTGAAATGCCGCTCTCCCGTCACTCTGGTTAAAGTGTTATGAAAAAAAAGGCTGTTGGGGGCTAGGGAGTATCGAGTTGATCATTATACATGAAGAAATAACCAATTTCATCGTTTGGTTTATGTTTTACACGCGTTTTAAATTTTATTGCCGAAATCGCTTTTTCTCGCCGAGATAAGCACGTTTTCTGAAATGCCGCTCTCCCGTCACTCTGGTTAAAGTGTCATGAAAAAAAAGGCTGTTGGGGGCTAGGGAGTATCGAGTTGATCATTATACATGAAGAAATAACCAATTTCATCGTTTGGTTTATGTTTTACACGCGTTTTAAATTTTATTGCCGAAATCGCTTTTTCTCGCCGAGATAAGCACGTTTTCTGAAATGCCGCTCTCCCGTCACTCTGGTTAAAGTGTTATGAAAAAAAAGGCTGTTGGGGGCTAGGGAGTATCGAGTTGATCATTATACATGAAGAAATAACCAATTTCATCGTTTGGTTTATGTTTTACACGCGTTTTAAATTTTATTGCCGAAATCGCTTTTTCTCGCCGAGATAAGCACGTTTTCTGAAATGCCGCTCTCCCGTCACTCTGGTTAAAGTGTTATGAAAAAAAAGGCTGTTGGGGGCTAGGGAGTATCGAGTTGATCATTATACATGAAGAAATAACCAATTTCATCGTTTGGTTTATGTTTTACACGCGTTTTAAATTTTATTGCCGAAATCGCTTTTTCTCGCCGAGATAAGCACGT
This sequence comes from Syngnathus leptorhynchus, assembly GCF_054491065.1. Classification (NCBI taxonomy): domain Eukaryota; kingdom Metazoa; phylum Chordata; class Actinopteri; order Syngnathiformes; family Syngnathidae; genus Syngnathus; species Syngnathus leptorhynchus. The sequence goes on along the minus strand of NW_028232213.1, from coordinate 67,276 downwards.
TTTCTGAAATGCCGCTCTCCCGTCACTCTGGTTAAAGTGTTATGAAAAAAAAGGCTGTTGGGGGCTAGGGAGTATCGAGTTGATCATTATACATGAAGAAATAACCAATTTCATCGTTTGGTTTATGTTTTACACGCGTTTTAAATTTTATTGCCGAAATCGCTTTTTCTCGCCGAGATAAGCACGTTTTCTGAAATGCCGCTCTCCCGTCACTCTGGTTAAAGTGTTATGAAAAAAAAGGCTGTTGGGGGCTAGGGAGTATCGAGTTGATCATTATACATGAAGAAATAACCAATTTCATCGTTTGGTTTATGTTTTACACGCGTTTTAAATTTTATTGCCGAAATCGCTTTTTCTCGCCGAGATAAGCACGTTTTCTGAAATGCCGCTCTCCCGTCACTCTGGTTAAAGTGTTATGAAAAAAAAGGCTGTTGGGGGCTAGGGAGTATCGAGTTGATCATTATACATGAAGAAATAACCAATTTCCTCGTTTGGTTTATGTTTTACACGCGTTTTAAATTTTATTGCCGAAATCGCTTTTTCTCGCCGAGATAAGCACGTTTTCTGAAATGCCGCTCTCCCGTCACTCTGGTTAAAGTGTTATGAAAAAAAAGGCTGTTGGGGGCTAGGGAGTATCGAGTTGATCATTATACATGAAGAAATAACCAATTTCCTCGTTTGGTTTATGTTTTACACGCGTTTTAAATTTTATTGCCGAAATCGCTTTTTCTCGCCGAGATAAGCACGTTTTCTGAAATGCCGCTCTCCCGTCACTCTGGTTAAAGTGTTATGAAAAAAAAAGTCTGTTGGGGGCTAGGGAGTATCGAGTTGATCATTATACATGAAGAAATAACCAATTTCATCGTTTGGTTTATGTTTTACACGATGCTGAGCTCCAGCTGGAAGTGTAAAAAGAACCGGGCTGGTTAAAAAAAGAACCGGGCGACCCGGTAAAATTGCTTAGCCGGGGCTCTGGAAGCCTAACACGGCGTGATCTTGTCCAAAAAGCCGCTGCTGAGCTCCAGCTGGAAGTGTAAAAAGAACCGGGCTGGTTAAAAAAAAGAACCGGGCGACCCGGTAAAATTGCTTAGCCGGGGCTCTGGAAGCCTAACACGGCGTGATCTTGTCCAAAAAGCCGCTGCTGAGCTCCAGCTGGAAGTGTAAAAAGAACCGGGCTGGTTAAAAAAAAGAACCGGGCGGCCCGGTAAAATTGCTTAGCCGGGGCTCTGGAAGCCTAACCCGGCGTGATACTGTGCAAAAAGCCGCTGCTGAGCTCCAGCTGGAAGTGTAAAAAAAACCGGGCTGGTTAAAAAAAAGAACCGGGCTACCCTGTAAAATTGCTTAGCCGGGGCTCTGGAAGCCTAACACGGCGTGATCTTGTCCAAAAACCCGCTGCTGAGCTCCAGCTGGAAGTGTAAAAAGAACCGGGCTGGTTAAAAAAAAGAACCGGGCGGGCCGGTAAAATTGCTTAGCCGGGGCTCTGGAAGCCTAACACGGCGTGATCTTGTCCAAAAAGCCGCTCGTGAGCTCCAGCTGGAAGTGTAAAAAGAACCGGGCTGGTTCAAAAAAAGAACCGGGCGGCCCGGTAGAATTGCTTAGCCGAGGTCCTGGAAGCCTAACCCGGCGTGATCTTGCGCAAAAAGCCGCTGCTGAGCTCCAGCTGGAAGTGTAAAAAGAACCGGGCTGGTTCAAAAAAAGAACCGGGCGGCCCGGTAAAATTGCTTAGCCGGGGTCCTGGAAGCCTAACGCGGCGTGATCTTGCCCGAAAGTCGGCCTCTATACTTCCATATTAGGTACCAGGCGCTCAGAGCCAACTTGGCAAAAATTTTCTAAGTGCCCACGGCTCTGCGGGGATTGTGCGTCCGACCCGCGCCGGTTCTCCAGCCGGCCTAAAATAACGCAAAACCAGCCTCTCCCCCTGGAGCTCACAGCCAAAGGCGAAACTTTTCTAAGTGCCTACGGCTCTGCGGGCTTTTGAGTCCGCCCCGCGCCGGTTCGTCGGTCGGCCTCAAAAAGCGAAAAATCAGCCTCTCTCCCTGGAGCTCGACTCGAGTTGATCATTATACATGAAGAAATAACCAATTTCATCGTTTGGTTTATGTTTTACACGCGTTTTAAATTTTATTGCCGAAATCGCTTTTTCTCGCCGAGATAAGCACGTTTTCTGAAATGCCGCTCTCCCGTCACTCTGGTTAAAGTGTTATGAAAAAAAAGGCTGTTGGGGGCTAGGGAGTATCGAGTTGATCATTATACATGAAGAAATAACCAATTTCATCGTTTGGTTTATGTTTTACACGCGTTTTAAATTTTATTGCCGAAATCGCTTTTTCTCGCCGAGATAAGCACGTTTTCTGAAATGCCGCTCTCCCGTCACTCTGGTTAAAGTGTTATGAAAAAAAAGGCTGTTGGGGGCTAGGGAGTATCGAGTTGATCATTATACATGAAGAAATAACCAATTTCATCGTTTGGTTTATGTTTTACACGCGTTTTAAATTTTATTGCCGAAATCGCTTTTTCTCGCCGAGATAAGCACGTTTTCTGAAATGCCGCTCTCCCGTCACTCTGGTTAAAGTGTTATGAAAAAAAAGGCTGTTGGGGGCTAGGGAGTATCGAGTTGATCATTATACATGAAAAAATAACCAATTTCATCGTTTGGTTTATGTTTTACACGCGTTTTAAATTTTATTGCCGAAATCGCTTTTTCTCGCCGAGATAAGCACGTATTCTGAAATGCCGCTCTCCCGTCACTCTGGTTAAAGTGTTATGAAAAAAAAGGCTGTTGGGGGCTAGGGAGTATCGAGTTGATCATTATACATGAAGAAATAACCAATTTCATCGTTTGGTTTATGTTTTACACGCGTTTTAAATTTTATTGCCGAAATCGCTTTTTCTCGCCGAGATAAGCACGTTTTCTGAAATGCCGCTCTCCCGTCACTCTGGTTAAAGTGTTATGAAAAAAAAGGCTGTTGGGGGCTAGGGAGTATCGAGTTGATCATTATACATGAAGAAATAACCAATTTCATCGTTTGGTTTATGTTTTACACGCGTTTTAAATTTTATTGCCGAAATCGCTTTTTCTCGCCGAGATAAGCACGTTTTCTGAAATGCCGCTCTCCCGTCACTCTGGTTAAAGTGTTATGAAAAAAAAGGCTGTTGGGGGCTAGGGAGTATCGAGTTGATCATTATACATGAAGAAATAACCAATTTCATCGTTTGGTTTATGTTTTACACGCGTTTTAAATTTTATTGCCGAAATCGCTTTTTCTCGCCGAGATAAGCACGTTTTCTGAAATGCCGCTCTCCCGTCACTCTGGTTAAAGTGTTATGAAAAAAAAGGCTGTTGGGGGCTAGGGAGTATCGAGTTGATCATTATACATGAAGAAATAACCAATTTCATCGTTTGGTTTATGTTTTACACGCGTTTTAAATTTTATTGCCGAAATCGCTTTTTCTCGCCGAGATAAGCACGTTTTCTGAAATGCCGCTCTCCCGTCACTCTGGTTAAAGTGTTATGAAAAAAAAGGCTGTTGGGGGCTAGGGAGTATCGAGTTGATCATTATACATGAAGAAATAACCAATTTCCTCGTTTGGTTTATGTTTTACACGCGTTTTAAATTTTATTGCCGAAATCGCTTTTTCTCGCCGAGATAAGCACGTTTTCTGAAATGCCGCTCTCCCGTCACTCTGGTTAAAGTGTTATGAAAAAAAAGGCTGTTGGGGGCTAGGGAGTATCGAGTTGATCATTATACATGAAGAAATAACCAATTTCATCGTTTGGTTTATGTTTTACACGCGTTTTAAATTTTATTGCCGAAATCGCTTTTTCTCGCCGAGATAAGCACGTTTTCTGAAATGCCGCTCTCCCGTCACTCTGGTTAAAGTGTTATGAAAAAAAAGGCTGTTGGGGGCTAGGGAGTATCGAGTTGATCATTATACATGAAGAAATAACCAATTTCATCGTTTGGTTTATGTTTTACACGCGTTTTAAATTTTATTGCCGAAATCGCTTTTTCTCGCCGAGATAAGCACGTTTTCTGAAATCCCGCTCTCCCGTCACTCTGGTTAAAGTGTTATGAAAAAAAAGGCTGTTGGGGGCTAGGGAGTGTCGAGTTGATCATTATACATGAAGAAATAACCAATTTCATCGTTTGGTTTATGTTTTACACGCGTTTTAAATTTTATTGCCGAAATCGCTTTTTCTCGCCGAGATAAGCACGTTTTCTGAAATGCCGCTCTCCCGTCACTCTGGTTAAAGTGTTATGAAAAAAAAGGCTGTTGGGGGCTAGGGGGTATCGAGTTGATCATTATACATGAAGAAATAACCAATTTCATCGTTTGGTTTATGTTTTACACGCGTTTTAAATTTTATTGCCGAAATCGCTTTTTCTCGCCGAGATAAGCACGTTTTCTGAAATGCCGCTCTCCCGTCACTCTGGTTAAAGTGTTATGAAAAAAAAGGCTGTTGGGGGCTAGGGAGTATCGAGTTGATCATTATACATGAAGAAATAACCAATTTCATCGTTTGGTTTATGTTTTACATGCGTTTTAAATTTTATTGCCGAAATCGCTTTTTCTCGCCGAGATAAGCACGTTTTCTGAAATGCCGCTCTCCCGTCACTCTGGTTAAAGTGTTATGAAAAAAAAGGCTGTTGGGGGCTAGGGAGTATCGAGTTGATCATTATACATGAAAAAATAACCAATTTCATCGTTTGGTTTATGTTTTACACGCGTTTTAAATTTTATTGCCGAAATCGCTTTTTCTCGCCGAGATAAGCACGTTTTCTGAAATGCCGCTCTCCCGTCACTCTGGTTAAAGTGTTATGAAAAAAAAGGCTGTTGGGGGCTAGGGAGTATCGAGTTGATCATTATACATGAAGAAATAACCAATTTCATCGTTTGGTTTATGTTTTACACGCGTTTTAAATTTTATTGCCGAAATCGCTTTTTCTCGCCGAGATAAGCACGTTTTCTGAAATGCCGCTCTCCCGTCACTCTGGTTAAAGTGTTATGAAAAAAAAGGCTGTTGGGGGCTAGGGAGTATCGAGTTGATCATTATACATGAAGAAATAACCAATTTCATCGTTTGGTTTATGTTTTACACGCGTTTTAAATTTTATTGCCGAAATCGCTTTTTCTCGCCGAGATAAGCACGTTTTCTGAAATGCCGCTCTCCCGTCACTCTGGTTAAAGTGTTATGAAAAAAAATGCTGTTGGGGGCTAGGGAGTATCGAGTTGATCATTATACATGAAGAAATAACCAATTTCATCGTTTGGTTTATGTTTTACACGCGTTTTAAATTTTATTGCCGAAATCGCTTTTTCTCGCCGAGATAAGCACGTTTTCTGAAATGCCGCTCTCCCGTCACTCTGGTTAAAGTGTTATGAAAAAAAAGGCTGTTGGGGGCTAGGGAGTATCGAGTTGATCATTATACATGAAGAAATAACCAATTTCATCGTTTGGTTTATGTTTTACACGCGTTTTAAATTTTATTGCCGAAATCGCTTTTTCTCGCCGAGATAAGCACGTTTTCTGAAATGCCGCTCTCCCGTCACTCTGGTTAAAGTGTTATGAAAAAAAAGGCTGTTGGGGGCTAGGGAGTATCGAGTTGATCATTATACATGAAGAAATAACCAATTTCATCGTTTGGTTTATGTTTTACACGCGTTTTAAATTTTATTGCCGAAATCGCTTTTTCTCGCCGAGATAAGCACGTTTTCTGAAATGCCGCTCTCCCGTCACTCTGGTTAAAGTGTTATGAAAAAAAAGGCTGTTGGGGGCTAGGGAGTATCGAGTTGATCATTATACATGAAGAAATAACCAATTTCATCGTTTGGTTTATGTTTTACACGCGTTTTAAATTTTATTGCCGAAATCGCTTTTTCTCGCCGAGATAAGCACGTTTTCTGAAATGCCACTCTCCCGTCACTCTGGTTAAAGTGTTATGAAAAAAAAGGCTGTTGGGGGCTAGGGAGTATCGAGTTGATCATTATACATGAAGAAATAACCAATTTCATCGTTTGGTTTATGTTTTACACGCGTTTTAAATTTTATTGCCGAAATCGCTTTTTCTCGCCGAGATAAGCACGTTTTCTGAAATGCCGCTCTCCCGTCACTCTGGTTAAAGTGTTATGAAAAAAAAGGCTGTTGGGGGCTAGGGAGTATCGAGTTGATCATTATACATGAAGAAATAACCAATTTCATCGTTTGGTTTATGTTTTACACGCGTTTTAAATTTTATTGCCGAAATCGCTTTTTCTCGCCGAGATAAGCACGTTTTCTAAAATGCCGCTCTCCCGTCACTCTGGTTAAAGTGTTATGAAAAAAAAAGGCTGTTGGGGGCTAGGGAGTATCGAGTTGATCATTATACATGAAGAAATAACCAATTTCATCGTTTGGTTTATGTTTTACACGCGTTTTAAATTTTATTGCCGAAATCGCTTTTTCTCGCCGAGATAAGCACGTTTTCTGAAATGCCGCTCTCCCGTCACTCTGGTTAAAGTGTTATGAAAAAAAAGGCTGTTGGGGGCTAGGGAGTGTCGAGTTGATCATTATACATGAAGAAATAACCAATTTCATCGTTTGGTTTATGTTTTACACGCGTTTTAAATTTTATTGCCGAAATCGCTTTTTCTCGCCGAGATAAGCACGTTTTCTGAAATGCCGCTCTCCCGTCACTCTGGTTAAAGTGTTATGAAAAAAAAGGCTGTTGGGGGCTAGGGGGTATCGAGTTGATCATTATACATGAAGAAATAACCAATTTCATCGTTTGGTTTATGTTTTACACGCGTTTTAAATTTTATTGCCGAAATCGCTTTTTCTCGCCGAGATAAGCACGTTTTCTGAAATGCCGCTCTCCCGTCACTCTGGTTAAAGTGTTATGAAAAAAAAGGCTGTTGGGGGCTAGGGAGTATCGAGTTGATCATTATACATGAAGAAATAACCAATTTCATCGTTTGGTTTATGTTTTACACGCGTTTTAAATTTTATTGCCGAAATCGCTTTTTCTCGCCGAGATAAGCACGTTTTCTGAAATGCCGCTCTCCCGTCACTCTGGTTAAAGTGTTATGAAAAAAAAGGCTGTTGGGGGCTAGGGAGTATCGAGTTGATCATTATACATGAAGAAATAACCAATTTCATCGTTTGGTTTATGTTTTACACGCGTTTTAAATTTTATTGCCGAAATCGCTTTTTCTCGCCGAGATAAGCACGTTTTCTGAAATGCCGCTCTCCCGTCACTCTGGTTAAAGTGTTATGAAAAAAAAGGCTGTTGGGGGCTAGGGAGTATCGAGTTGATCATTATACATGAAGAAATAACCAATTTCATCGTTTGGTTTATGTTTTACACGCGTTTTAAATTTTATTGCCGAAATCGCTTTTTCTCGCCGAGATAAGCACGTTTTCTGAAATGCCACTCTCCCGTCACTCTGGTTAAAGTGTTATAAAAAAAAAGGCTGTTGGGGGCTAGGGAGTATCGAGTTGATCATTATACATGAAGAAATAACCAATTTCATCGTTTGGTTTATGTTTTACACGAGTTTTAAATTTTATTGCCGAAATCGCTTTTTCTCGCCGAGATAAGCACGTTTTCTGAAATGCCGCTCTCCCGTCACTCTGGTTAAAGTGTTATGAAAAAAAAGGCTGTTGGGGGCTAGGGAGTATCGAGTTGATCATTATACATGAAGAAATAACCAATTTCATCGTTTGGTTTATGTTTTACACGCGTTTTAAATTTTATTGCCGAAATCGCTTTTTCTCGCCGAGATAAGCACGTTTTCTGAAATGCCGCTCTCCCGTCACTCTGGTTAAAGTGTTATGAAAAAAAAGGCTGTTGGGGGCTAGGGAGTATCGAGTTGATCATTATACATGAAGAAATAACCAATTTCATCGTTTGGTTTATGTTTTACACGCGTTTTAAATTTTATTGCCGAAATCGCTTTTTCTCGCCGAGATAAGCACGTTTTCTGAAATGCCGCTCTCCCGTCACTCTGGTTAAAGTGTTATGAAAAAAAAGGCTGTTGGGGGCTAGGGAGTATCGAGTTGATCATTATACATGAAGAAATAACCAATTTCATCGTTTGGTTTATGTTTTACACGCGTTTTAAATTTTATTGCCGAAATCGCTTTTTCTCGCCGAGATAAGCACGTTTTCTGAAATGCCGCTCTCCCGTCACTCTGGTTAAAGTGTTATGAAAAAAAATGCTGTTGGGGGCTAGGGAGTATCGAGTTGATCATTATACATGAAGAAATAACCAATTTCATCGTTTGGTTTATGTTTTACACGCGTTTTAAATTTTATTGCCGAAATCGCTTTTTCTCGCCGAGATAAGCACGTTTTCTGAAATGCCGCTCTCCCGTCACTCTGGTTAAAGTGTTATGAAAAAAAAGGCTGTTGGGGGCTAGGGAGTATCGAGTTGATCATTATACATGAAGAAATAACCAATTTCATCGTTTGGTTTATGTTTTACACGCGTTTTAAATTTTATTGCCGAAATCGCTTTTTCTCGCCGAGATAAGCACGTTTTCTGAAATGCCGCTCTCCCGTCACTCTGGTTAAAGTGTTATGAAAAAAAAGGCTGTTGGGGGCTAGGGAGTATCGAGTTGATCATTATACATGAAGAAATAACCAATTTCATCGTTTGGTTTATGTTTTACACGCGTTTTAAATTTTATTGCCGAAATCGCTTTTTCTCGCCGAGATAAGCACGTTTTCTGAAATGCCGCTCTCCCGTCACTCTGGTTAAAGTGTTATGAAAAAAAAGGCTGTTGGGGGCTAGGGAGTATCGAGTTGATCATTATACATGAAGAAATAACCAATTTCATCGTTTGGTTTATGTTTTACACGCGTTTTAAATTTTACTGCCGAAATCGCTTTTTCTCGCCGAGATAAGCACGTTTTTTGAAATGCCGCTCTCCCGTCACTCTGGTTAAAGTGTTATGAAAAAAAAGGCTGTTGGGGGCTAGGGAGTATCGAGTTGATCATTATACATGAAGAAATAACCAATTTCATCGTTTGGTTTATGTTTTACACGCGTTTTAAATTTTATTGCCGAAATCGCTTTTTCTCGCCGAGATAAGCACGTTTTCTGAAATGCCGCTCTCCCGTCACTCTGGTTAAAGTGTTATGAAAAAAAAGGCTGTTGGGGGCTAGGGAGTATTGAGTTGATCATTATACATGAAGAAATAACCAATTTCATCGTTTGGTTTATGTTTTACACGCGTTTTAAATTTTATTGCCGAAATCGCTTTTTCTCGCCGAGATAAGCACGTTTTCTGAAATGCCGCTCTCCCGTCACTCTGGTTAAAGTGTTATGAAAAAAAAGGCTGTTGGGGGCTAGGGAGTATCGAGTTGATCATTATACATGAAGAAATAACCAATTTCATCGTTTGGTTTATGTTTTACACGCGTTTTAAATGTTATTGCCGAAATCGCTTTTTCTCGCCGAGATAAGCACGTTTTCTGAAATGCCGCTCTCCCGTCACTCTGGTTAAAGTGTTATGAAAAAAAAGGCTGTTGGGGGCTAGGGAGTATCGAGTTGATCATTATACATGAAGAAATAACCAATTTCATCGTTTGGTTTATGTTTTACACGCGTTTTAAATTTGATTGCCGAAATCGCTTTTTCTCGCCGAGATAAGCACGTTTTCTGAAATGCCGCTCTCCCGTCACTCTGGTTAAAGTGTTATGAAAAAAAAGGCTGTTGGGGGCTAGGGAGTATCGAGTTGATCATTATACATGAAGAAATAACCAATTTCATCGTTTGGTTTATGTTTTACACGCGTTTTAAATTTTATTGCCGAAATCGCTTTTTCTCGCCGAGATAAGCACGTTTTCTGAAATGCCGCTCTCCCGTCACTCTGGTTAAAGTGTTATGAAAAAAAAGGCTGTTGGGGGCTAGGGAGTATCGAGTTGATCATTATACATGAAGAAATAACCAATTTCATCGTTTGGTTTATGTTTTACACGCGTTTTAAATTTTATTGCCGAAATCGCTTTTTCTCGCCGAGATAAGCACGTTTTCTGAAATGCCGCTCTCCCGTCACTCTGGTTAAAGTGTTATGAAAAAAAAGGCTGTTGGGGGGCTAGGGAGTATCGAGTTGATCATTATACATGAAGAAATAACCAATTTCATCGTTTGGTTTATGTTTTACACGCGTTTTAAATTTTATTGCCGAAATCGCTTTTTCTCGCCGAGATAAGCACGTTTTCTGAAATGCCGCTCTCCCGTCACTCTGGTTAAAGTGTTATGAAAAAAAAGGCTGTTGGGGGCTAGGGAGTATCGAGTTGATCATTATACATGAAGAAATAACCAATTTCATCGTTTGGTTTATGTTTTACACGCGTTTTAAATTTTATTGCCGAAATCGCTTTTTCTCGCCGAGATAAGCACGTTTTCTGAAATGCCGCTCTCCCGTCACTCTGGTTAAAGTGTTATGAAAAAAAAGGCTGTTGGGGGCTAGGGAGTATCGAGTTGATCATTATACATGAAGAAATAACCAATTTCATCGTTTGGTTTATGTTTTACACGCGTTTTAAATTTTATTGCCGAAATCGCTTTTTCTCGCCGAGATAAGCACGTTTTCTGAAATGCCACTCTCCCGTCACTCTGGTTAAAGTGTTATGAAAAAAAAGGCTGTTGGGGGCTAGGGAGTATCGAGTTGATCATTATACATGAAGAAATAACCAATTTCATCGTTTGGTTTATGTTTTACACGCGTTTTAAATTTTATTGCCGAAATCGCTTTTTCTCGCCGAGATAAGCACGTTTTCTGAAATGCCGCTCTCCCGTCACTCTGGTTAAAGTGTTATGAAAAAAAAGGCTGTTGGGGGCTAGGGAGTATCGAGTTGATCATTATACATGAAGAAATAACCAATTTCATCGTTTGGTTTATGTTTTACACGCGTTTTAAATTTTATTGCCGAAATCGCTTTTTCTCGCCGAGATAAGCACGTTTTCTAAAATGCCGCTCTCCCGTCACTCTGGTTAAAGTGTTATGAAAAAAAAAGGCTGTTGGGGGCTAGGGAGTATCGAGTTGATCATTATACATGAAGAAATAACCAATTTCATCGTTTGGTTTATGTTTTACACGCGTTTTAAATTTTATTGCCGAAATCGCTTTTTCTCGCCGAGATAAGCACGTTTTCTGAAATGCCGCTCTCCCGTCACTCTGGTTAAAGTGTTATGAAAAAAAAGGCTGTTGGGGGCTAGGGAGTGTCGAGTTGATCATTATACATGAAGAAATAACCAATTTCATCGTTTGGTTTATGTTTTACACGCGTTTTAAATTTTATTGCCGAAATCGCTTTTTCTCGCCGAGATAAGCACGTTTTCTGAAATGCCGCTCTCCCGTCACTCTGGTTAAAGTGTTATGAAAAAAAAGGCTGTTGGGGGCTAGGGGGTATCGAGTTGATCATTATACATGAAGAAATAACCAATTTCATCGTTTGGTTTATGTTTTACACGCGTTTTAAATGTTATTGCCGAAATCGCTTTTTCTCGCCGAGATAAGCACGTTTTCTGAAATGCCGCTCTCCCGTCACTCTGGTTAAAGTGTTATGAAAAAAAAGGCTGTTGGGGGCTAGGGAGTATCGAGTTGATCATTATACATGAAGAAATAACCAATTTCATCGTTTGGTTTATGTTTTACACGCGTTTTAAATTTGATTGCCGAAATCGCTTTTTCTCGCCGAGATAAGCACGTTTTCTGAAATGCCGCTCTCCCGTCACTCTGGTTAAAGTGTTATGAAAAAAAAGGCTGTTGGGGGCTAGGGAGTATCGAGTTGATCATTATACATGAAGAAATAACCAATTTCATCGTTTGGTTTATGTTTTACACGCGTTTTAAATTTTATTGCCGAAATCGCTTTTTCTCGCCGAGATAAGCACGTTTTCTGAAATGCCGCTCTCCCGTCACTCTGGTTAAAGTGTTATGAAAAAAAAGGCTGTTGGGGGCTAGGGAGTATCGAGTTGATCATTATACATGAAGAAATAACCAATTTCATCGTTTGGTTTATGTTTTACACGCGTTTTAAATTTTATTGCCGAAATCGCTTTTTCTCGCCGAGATAAGCACGTTTTCTGAAATGCCGCTCTCCCGTCACTCTGGTTAAAGTGTTATGAAAAAAAAGGCTGTTGGGGGCTAGGGAGTATCGAGTTGATCATTATACATGAAGAAATAACCAATTTCATCGTTTGGTTTATGTTTTACACACGTTTTAAATTTTACTGCCGAAATCGCTTTTTCTCGCCGAGATAAGCACGTTTTTTGAAATGCCGCTCTCCCGTCACTCTGGTTAAAGTGTTATGAAAAAAAAGGCTGTTGGGGGCTAGGGAGTATCGAGTTGATCATTATACATGAAGAAATAACCAATTTCATCGTTTGGTTTATGTTTTACACGCGTTTTAAATTTTATTGCCGAAATCGCTTTTTCTCGCCGAGATAAGCACGTTTTCTGAAATGCCGCTCTCCCGTCACTCTGGTTAAAGTGTTATGAAAAAAAAGGCTGTTGGGGGCTAGGGAGTATTGAGTTGATCATTATACATGAAGAAATAACCAATTTCATCGTTTGGTTTATGTTTTACACGCGTTTTAAATTTTATTGCCGAAATCGCTTTTTCTCGCCGAGATAAGCACGTTTTCTGAAATGCCGCTCTCCCGTCACTCTGGTTAAAGTGTTATGAAAAAAAAGGCTGTTGGGGGCTAGGGAGTATCGAGTTGATCATTATACATGAAGAAATAACCAATTTCATCGTTTGGTTTATGTTTTACACGCGTTTTAAATGTTATTGCCGAAATCGCTTTTTCTCGCCGAGATAAGCACGTTTTCTGAAATGCCGCTCTCCCGTCACTCTGGTTAAAGTGTTATGAAAAAAAAGGCTGTTGGGGGCTAGGGAGTATCGAGTTGATCATTATACATGAAGAAATAACCAATTTCATCGTTTGGTTTATGTTTTACACGCGTTTTAAATTTGATTGCCGAAATCGCTTTTTCTCGCCGAGATAAGCACGTTTTCTGAAATGCCGCTCTCCCGTCACTCTGGTTAAAGTGTTATGAAAAAAAAGGCTGTTGGGGGCTAGGGAGTATCGAGTTGATCATTATACATGAAGAAATAACCAATTTCATCGTTTGGTTTATGTTTTACACGCGTTTTAAATTTTATTGCCGAAATCGCTTTTTCTCGCCGAGATAAGCACGTTTTCTGAAATGCCGCTCTCCCGTCACTCTGGTTAAAGTGTTATGAAAAAAAAGGCTGTTGGGGGCTAGGGAGTATCGAGTTGATCATTATACATGAAGAAATAACCAATTTCATCGTTTGGTTTATGTTTTACACGCGTTTTAAATGTTATTGCCGAAATCGCTTTTTCTCGCCGAGATAAGCACGTTTTCTGAAATGCCGCTCTCCCGTCACTCTGGTTAAAGTGTTATGAAAAAAAAAGGCTGTTGGGGGCTAGGGAGTATCGAGTTGATCATTATACATGAAGAAATAACCAATTTCATCGTTTGGTTTATGTTTTACACGCGTTTTAAATTTGATTGCCGAAATCGCTTTTTCTCGCCGAGATAAGCACGTTTTCTGAAATGCCACTCTCCCATCACTCTGGTTAAAGTGTTATGAAAAAAAAGGCTGTTGGGCGCTAGGGAGTATCGAGTTGATCATTATACATGAAGAAATAACCAATTTCATCGTTTGGTTTATGTTTTACACGCGTTTTAAATTTTATTGCCGAAATCGCTTTTTCTCGCCGAGATAAGCACGTTTTCTGAAATGCCGCTCTCCCGTCACTCTGGTTAAAGTGTTATGAAAAAAAAGGCTGTTGGGGGCTAGGGAGTATCGAGTTGATCATTATACATGAAGAAATAACCAATTTCATCGTTTGGTTTATGTTTTACACGCGTTTTAAATTTTATTGCCGAAATCGCTTTTTCTCGCCGAGATAAGCACGTTTTCTGAAATGCCGCTCTCCCGTCACTCTGGTTAAAGTGTTATGAAAAAAAAGGCTGTTGGGGGCTAGGGAGTATCGAGTTGATCATTATACATGAAGAAATAACCAATTTCATCGTTTGGTTTATGTTTTACACGCGTTTTAAATTTTATTGCCGAAATCGCTTTTTCTCGCCGAGATAAGCACGTTTTCTGAAATGCCGCTCTCCCGTCACTCTGGTTAAAGTGTTATGAAAAAAAAGGCTGTTGGGGGCTAGGGAGTATCGAGTTGATCATTATACATGAAGAAATAACCAATTTCATCGTTTGGTTTATGTTTTACACGCGTTTTAAATTTTATTGCCGAAATCGCTTTTTCTCGCCGAGATAAGCACGTTTTCTGAAATGCCGCTCTCCCGTCACTCTGGTTAAAGTGTTATGAAAAAAAAGGCTGTTGGGGGCTAGGGAGTATCGAGTTGATCATTATACATGAAGAAATAACCAATTTCATCGTTTGGTTTATGTTTTACACGCGTTTTAAATTTTATTGCCGAAATCGCTTTTTCTCGCCGAGATAAGCACGTTTTCTGAAATGCCGCTCTCCCGTCACTCTGGTTAAAGTGTTATGAAAAAAAAGGCTGTTGGGGGCTAGGGAGTATCGAGTTGATCATTATACATGAAGAAATAACCAATTTCATCGTTTGGTTTATGTTTTACACGCGTTTTAAATTTTATTGCCGAAATCGCTTTTTCTCGCCGAGATAAGCACGTTTTCTGAAATGCCGCTCTCCCGTCACTCTGGTTAAAGTGTTATGAAAAAAAAGGCTGTTGGGGGCTAGGGAGTATCGAGTTGATCATTATACATGAAGAAATAACCAATTTCATCGTTTGGTTTATGTTTTACACGCGTTTTAAATTTTATTGCCGAAATCGCTTTTTCTCGCCGAGATAAGCACGTTTTCTGAAATGCCGCTCTCCCGTCACTCTGGTTAAAGTGTTATGAAAAAAAAGGCTGTTGGGGGCTAGGGAGTATCGAGTTGATCATTATACATGAAGAAATAACCAATTTCATCGTTTGGTTTATGTTTTACACGCGTTTTAAATTTTATTGCCGAAATCGCTTTTTCTCGCCGAGATAAGCACGTTTTCTGAAATGCCGCTCTCCCGTCACTCTGGTTAAAGTGTTATGAAAAAAAAGGCTGTTGGGGGCTAGGGAGTATCGAGTTGATCATTATACATGAAGAAATAACCAATTTCATCGTTTGGTTTATGTTTTACACGCGTTTTAAATTTTATTGCCGAAATCGCTTTTTCTCGCCGAGATAAGCACGTTTTCTGAAATGCCGCTCTCCCGTCACTCTGGTTAAAGTGTTATGAAAAAAAAGGCTGTTGGGGGCTAGGGAGTATCGAGTTGATCATTATACATGAAGAAATAACCAATTTCATCGTTTGGTTTATGTTTTACACGCGTTTTAAATTTTATTGCCGAAATCGCTTTTTCTCGCCGAGATAAGCACGTTTTCTGAAATGCCGCTCTCCCGTCACTCTGGTTAAAGTGTTATGAAAAAAAAGGCTGTTGGGGGCTAGGGAGTATCGAGTTGATCATTATACATGAAGAAATAACCAATTTCATCGTTTGGTTTATGTTTTACACGCGTTTTAAATTTTATTGCCGAAATCGCTTTTTCTCGCCGAGATAAGCACGTTTTCTGAAATGCCGCTCTCCCGTCACTCTGGTTAAAGTGTTATGAAAAAAAAGGCTGTTGGGGGCTAGGGAGTATCGAGTTGATCATTATACATGAAGAAATAACCAATTTCATCGTTTACACGCGTTTTAAATTTTATTGCCGAAATCGCTTTTTCTCGCCGAGATAAGCACGTTTTCTGAAATGCCGCTCTCCCGTCACTCTGGTTAAAGTGTTATGAAAAAAAAGGCTGTTGGGGGCTAGGGAGTATCGAGTTGATCATTATACATGAAGAAATAACCAATTTCATCGTTTGGTTTATGTTTTACACGCGTTTTAAATTTTATTGCCGAAATCGCTTTTCTCGCCGAGATAAGCACGTTTTCTGAAATGCCGCTCTCCCGTCACTCTGGTTAAAGTGTTATGAAAAAAAAGGCTGTTGGGGGCTAGGGAGTATCGAGTTGATCATTATACATGAAGAAATAACCAATTTCATCGTTTGGTTTATGTTTTACACGCGTTTTAAATTTTATTGCCGAAATCGCTTTTTCTCGCCGAGATAAGCACGTTTTCTGAAATGCCGCTCTCCCGTCACTCTGGTTAAAGTGTTATGAAAAAAAAGGCTGTTGGGGCTAGGGAGTATCGAGTTGATCATTATACATGAAGAAATAACCAATTTCATCGTTTGGTTTATGTTTTACACGCGTTTTAAATTTTATTGCCGAAATCGCTTTTTCTCGCCGAGATAAGCACGTTTTCTGAAATGCCGCTCTCCCGTCACTCTGGTTAAAGTGTTATGAATAAAAAGGCTGTTGGGGGCTAGGGAGTATCGAGTTGATCATTATACATGAAGAAATAACCAATTTCATCGTTTGGTTTATGTTTTACACGCGTTTTAAATTTTATTGCCGAAATCGCTTTTTCTCGCCGAGATAAGCACGTTTTCTGAAATGCCGCTCTCCCGTCACTCTGGTTAAAGTGTTATGAATAAAAAGGCTGTTGGGGGCTAGGGAGTATCGAGTTGATCATTATACATGAAGAAATAACCAATTTCATCGTTTGGTTTATGTTTTACACGCGTTTTAAATTTTATTGCGAAATCGCTTTTTCTCGCCGAGATAAGCACGTTTTCTGAAATGCCGCTCTCCCGTCACTCTGGTTAAAGTGTTATGAAAAAAAAGGCTGTTGGGGGCTAGGGAGTATCGAGTTGATCATTATACATGAAGAAATAACCAATTTCATCGTTTGGTTTATGTTTTACACGCGTTTTAAATTTTATTGCCGAAATCGCTTTTTCTCGCCGAGATAAGCACGTTTTCTGAAATGCCGCTCTCCCGTCACTCTGGTTAAAGTGTTATGAAAAAAAAGGCTGTTGGGGCTAGGGAGTATCGAGTTGATCATTATACATGAAGAAATAACCAATTTCATCGTTTGTTTATGTTTTACACGCGTTTTAAATTTTATTGCCGAAATCGCTTTTTCTCGCCGAGATAAGCACGTTTTCTGAAATGCCGCTCTCCCGTCACTCTGGTTAAAGTGTTATGAAAAAAAAAGGCTGTTGGGGGCTAGGAGTATCGAGTTGATCATTATACATGAAGAAATAACCAATTTCATCGTTTGGTTTATGTTTTACACGCGTTTTAAATTTTATTGCCGAAATCGCTTTTTCTCGCCGAGATAAGCACGTTTTCTGAAATGCCGCTCTCCCGTCACTCTGGTTAAAGTGTTATGAAAAAAAAGGCTGTTGGGGGCTAGGGAGTATCGAGTTGATCATTATACATGAAGAAATAACCAATTTCATCGTTTGGTTTATGTTTTACACGCGTTTTAAATTTATTGCCGAAATCGCTTTTTCTCGCCGAGATAAGCACGTTTTCTGAAATGCCGCTCTCCGTCACTCTGGTTAAAGTGTTATGAAAAAAAAGGCTGTTGGGGGCTAGGGAGTATCGAGTTGATCATTATACATGAAGAAATAACCAATTTCATCGTTTGGTTTATGTTTTACACACGCGTTTTAAATTTTATTGCCGAAATCGCTTTTTCTCGCCGAGATAAGCACGTTTTCTGAATGCCGCTCTCCCGTCACTCTGGTTAAAGTGTTATGAAAAAAAAGGCTGTTGGGGCTAGGGAGTATCGAGTTGATCATTATACATGAAGAAATAACCAATTTCATCGTTTGGTTTATGTTTTACACGCGTTTTAAATTTTATTGCCGAAATCGCTTTTTCTCGCCGAGATAAGCACGTTTCTGAAATGCCGCTCTCCCGTCACTCTGGTTAAAGTGTTATGAAAAAAAAGGCTGTTGGGGGCTAGGGAGTATCGAGTTGATCATTATACATGAAGAAATAACCAATTTCATCGTTTGGTTTATGTTTTACACGCGTTTTAAATTTTATTGCCGAAATCGCTTTTTCTCGCCGAGATAAGCACGTTTTCTGAAATGCCGCTCTCCCGTCACTCTGGTTAAAGTGTTATGAAAAAAAAGGCTGTTGGGGGCTAGGGAGTATCGAGTTGATCATTATACATGAAGAAATAACCAATTTCATCGTTGGTTTATGTTTTACACGCGTTTTAAATTTTATTGCCGAAATCGCTTTTTCTCGCCGAGATAAGCACGTTTTCTGAAATGCCGCTCTCCCGTCACTCTGGTTAAAGTGTTATGAAAAAAAAGGCTGTTGGGGGCTAGGGAGTATCGAGTTGATCATTATACATGAAGAAATAACCAATTTCATCGTTTGGTTTATGTTTTACACGCGTTTTTAAATTTTATTGCCGAAATCGCTTTTTCTCGCCGAGATAAGCACGTTTTCTGAAATGCCGCTCTCCCGTCACTCTGGTTAAAGTGTTATGAAAAAAAAGGCTGTTGGGGGCTAGGGAGTATCGAGTTGATCATTATACATGAAGAAATAACCAATTTCATCGTTTGGTTATGTTTTACACGCGTTTTAAATTTTATTGCCGAAATCGCTTTTTCTCGCCGAGATAAGCACGTTTTCTGAAATGCCGCTCTCCCGTCACTCTGGTTAAAGTGTTATGAAAAAAAAGGCTGTTGGGGGCTAGGGAGTATCGAGTTGATCATTATACATGAAGAAATAAGCAATTTCATCGTTTGGTTTATGTTTTACACGCGTTTTAAATTTTATTGCCGAAATCGCTTTTTCTCGCCGAGATAAGCACGTTTTCTGAAATGCCGCTCTCCCGTCACTCTGGTTAAAGTGTTATGAAAAAAAAGGCTGTTGGGGGCTAGGGAGTATCGAGTTGATCATTATACATGAAGAAATAACCAATTTCATCGTTTGGTTTATGTTTTACACGCGTTTTAAATTTTATTGCCGAAATCGCTTTTTCTCGCCGAGATAAGCACGTTTTCTGAAATGCCGCTCTCCCGTCACTCTGGTTAAAGTGTTATGAAAAAAAAGGCTGTTGGGGGCTAGGGAGTATCGAGTTGATCATTATACATGAAGAAATAACAATTTCATCGTTTGGTTTATGTTTTACACGCGTTTTAAATTTTATTGCCGAAATCGCTTTTCTCGCCGAGATAAGCACGTTTTCTGAAATGCCGCTCTCCCGTCACTCTGGTTAAAGTGTTATGAAAAAAAAGGCTGTTGGGGGCTAGGGAGTATCGAGTTGATCATTATACATGAAGAAATAAGCCAATTTCATCGTTTGGTTTATGTTTTACACGCGTTTTAAATTTTATTGCCGAATCGCTTTTTCTCGCCGAGATAAGCACGTTTTCTGAAATGCCGCTCTCCCGTCACTCTGGTTAAAGTGTTATGAAAAAAAAGGCTGTTGGGGGCTAGGGAGTATCGAGTTGATCATTATACATGAAGAAATAACCAATTTCATCGTTTGGTTTATGTTTTACACGCGTTTTAAATTTTATTGCCGAAATCGCTTTTTCTCGCCGAGATAAGCACGTTTTCTGAAATGCCGCTCTCCCGTCACTCTGGTTAAAGTGTTATGAAAAAAAGGCTGTTGGGGGCTAGGGAGTATCGAGTTGATCATTATACATGAAGAAATAACCAATTTCATCGTTTGGTTTATGTTTTACACGCGTTTTAAATTTTATTGCCGAAATCGCTTTTTCTCGCCGAGATAAGCACGTTTTCTGAAATGCCGCTCTCCCGTCACTCTGGTTAAAGTGTTATGAAAAAAAGGCTGTTGGGGGCTAGGGAGTATCGAGTTGATCATTATACATGAAGAAATAACCAATTTCATCGTTTGGTTTATGTTTTACACGCGTTTTAAATTTTATTGCCGAAATCGCTTTTTCTCGCCGAGATAAGCACGTTTTCTGAAATGCCGCTCTCCCGTCACTCTGGTTAAAGTGTTATGAAAAAAAAGGCTGTTGGGGGCTAGGGAGTATCGAGTTGATCATTATACATGAAGAAATAAGCAATTTCATCGTTTGGTTTATGTTTTACACGCGTTTTAAATTTTATTGCCGAAATCGCTTTTTCTCGCCGAGATAAGCACGTTTTCTGAAATGCCGCTCTCCCGTCACTCTGGTTAAAGTGTTATGAAAAAAAAGGCTGTTGGGGGCTAGGGAGTATCGAGTTGATCATTATACATGAAGAAATAAGCAATTTCATCGTTTGGTTTATGTTTTACACGCGTTTTAAATTTTATTGCCGAAATCGCTTTTTCTCGCCGAGATAAGCACGTTTTCTGAAATGCCGCTCTCCCGTCACTCTGGTTAAAGTGTTATGAAAAAAAAGGCTGTTGGGGGCTAGGGAGTATCGAGTTGATCATTATACATGAAGAAATAAGCAATTTCATCGTTTGGTTTATGTTTTACACGCGTTTTAAATTTTATTGCCGAAATCGCTTTTTCTCGCCGAGATAAGCACGTTTTCTGAAATGCCGCTCTCCCGTCACTCTGGTTAAAGTGTTATGAAAAAAAAGGCTGTTGGGGGCTAGGGAGTATCGAGTTGATCATTATACATGAAGAAATAAGCAATTTCATCGTTTGGTTTATGTTTTACACGCGTTTTAAATTTTATTGCCGAAATCGCTTTTTCTCGCCGAGATAAGCACGTTTTCTGAAATGCCGCTCTCCGTCACTCTGGTTAAAGTGTTATGAAAAAAAAGGCTGTTGGGGGCTAGGGAGTATCGAGTTGATCATTATACATGAAGAAATAAGCAATTTCATCGTTTGGTTTATGTTTTACACGCGTTTTAAATTTTATTGCCGAAATCGCTTTTTCTCGCCGAGATAAGCACGTTTTCTGAAATGCCGCTCTCCCGTCACTCTGGTTAAAGTGTTATGAAAAAAAAGGCTGTTGGGGGCTAGGGAGTATCGAGTTGATCATTATACATGAAGAAATAAGCAATTTCATCGTTTGGTTTATGTTTTACACGCGTTTTAAATTTTATTGCCGAAATCGCTTTTTCTCGCCGAGATAAGCACGTTTTCTGAAATGCCGCTCTCCCGTCACTCTGGTTAAAGTGTTATGAAAAAAAAGGCTGTTGGGGGCTAGGGAGTATCGAGTTGATCATTATACATGAAGAAATAAGCAATTTCATCGTTTGGTTTATGTTTTACACGCGTTTTAAATTTTATTGCCGAAATCGCTTTTTCTCGCCGAGATAAGCACGTTTTCTGAAATGCCGCTCTCCCGTCACTCTGGTTAAAGTGTTATGAAAAAAAAGGCTGTTGGGGGCTAGGGAGTATCGAGTTGATCATTATACATGAAGAAATAAGCAATTTCATCGTTTGGTTTATGTTTTACACGCGTTTTAAATTTTATTGCCGAAATCGCTTTTTCTCGCCGAGATAAGCACGTTTTCTGAAATGCCGCTCTCCCGTCACTCTGGTTAAAGTGTTATGAAAAAAAAGGCTGTTGGGGGCTAGGGAGTATCGAGTTGATCATTATACATGAAGAAATAACCAATTTCATCGTTTGGTTTATGTTTTACACGCGTTTTAAATTTTATTGCCGAAATCGCTTTTTCTCGCCGAGATAAGCACGTTTTCTGAAATGCCGCTCTCCCGTCACTCTGGTTAAAGTGTTATGAAAAAAAAGGCTGTTGGGGGCTAGGGAGTATCGAGTTGATCATTATACATGAAGAAATAACCAATTTCATCGTTTGGTTTATGTTTTACACGCGTTTTAAATTTTATTGCCGAAATCGCTTTTTCTCGCCGAGATAAGCACGTTTTCTGAAATGCCGCTCTCCCGTCACTCTGGTTAAAGTGTTATGAAAAAAAAGGCTGTTGGGGGCTAGGGAGTATCGAGTTGATCATTATACATGAAGAAATAACCAATTTCATCGTTTGGTTTATGTTTTACACGCGTTTTAAATTTTATTGCCGAAATCGCTTTTTCTCGCCGAGATAAGCACGTTTTCTGAAATGCCGCTCTCCCGTCACTCTGGTTAAAGTGTTATGAAAAAAAAGGCTGTTGGGGGCTAGGGAGTATCGAGTTGATCATTATACATGAAGAAATAACCAATTTCATCGTTTGGTTTATGTTTTACACGCGTTTTAAATTTTATTGCCGAAATCGCTTTTTCTCGCCGAGATAAGCACGTTTTCTGAAATGCCGCTCTCCCGTCACTCTGGTTAAAGTGTTATGAAAAAAAGGCTGTTGGGGGCTAGGGAGTATCGAGTTGATCATTATACATGAAGAAATAACCAATTTCATCGTTTGGTTTATGTTTTACACGCGTTTTAAATTTTATTGCCGAAATCGCTTTTTCTCGCCGAGATAAGCACGTTTTCTGAAATGCCGCTCTCCCGTCACTCTGGTTAAAGTGTTATGAAAAAAAAGGCTGTTGGGGGCTAGGGAGTATCGAGTTGATCATTATACATGAAGAAATAACCAATTTCATCGTTTGGTTTATGTTTTACACGCGTTTTAAATTTTATTGCCGAAATCGCTTTTTCCTCGCCGAGATAAGCACGTTTTCTGAAATGCCGCTCTCCCGTCACTCTGGTTAAAGTGTTATGAAAAAAAAGGCTGTTGGGGGCTAGGGAGTATCGAGTTGATCATTATACATGAAGAAATAACCAATTTCATCGTTTGGTTTATGTTTTACACGCGTTTTAAATTTTATTGCCGAAATCGCTTTTTCTCGCCGAGATAAGCACGTTTTCTGAAATGCCGCTCTCCCGTCACTCTGGTTAAAGTGTTATGAAAAAAAAGGCTGTTGGGGCTAGGGAGTATCGAGTTGATCATTATACATGAAGAAATAACCAATTTCATCGTTTGGTTTATGTTTTACACGCGTTTTAAATTTTATTGCCGAAATCGCTTTTTCTCGGCCGAGATAAGCACGTTTTCTGAAATGCCGCTCTCCCGTCACTCTGGTTAAAGTGTTATGAAAAAAAAGGCTGTTGGGGGCTAGGGAGTATCGAGTTGATCATTATACATGAAGAAATAACCAATTTCATCGTTTGGTTTATGTTTTACACGCGTTTTAAATTTTATTGCCGAAATCGCTTTTTCTCGCCGAGATAAGCACGTTTTCTGAAATGCCGCTCTCCCGTCACTCTGGTTAAAGTGTTATGAAAAAAAAGGCTGTTGGGGGCTAGGGAGTATCGAGTTGATCATTATACATGAAGAAATAACCAATTTCATCGTTTGGTTTATGTTTTACACGCGTTTTAAATTTTATTGCCGAAATCGCTTTTTCTCGCCGAGATAAGCACGTTTTCTGAAATGCCGCTCTCCCGTCACTCTGGTTAAAGTGTTATGAAAAAAAAGGCTGTTGGGGGCTAGGGAGTATCGAGTTGATCATTATACATGAAGAAATAACCAATTTCATCGTTTGGTTTATGTTTTACACGCGTTTTAAATTTTATTGCCGAAATCGCTTTTTCTCGCCGAGATAAGCACGTTTTCTGAAATGCCGCTCTCCCGTCACTCTGGTTAAAGTGTTATGAAAAAAAAGGCTGTTGGGGGCTAGGGAGTATCGAGTTGATCATTATACATGAAGAAATAAGCAATTTCATCGTTTGGTTTATGTTTTACACGCGTTTTAAATTTTATTGCCGAAATCGCTTTTTCTCGCCGAGATAAGCACGTTTTCTGAAATGCCGCTCTCCCGTCACTCTGGTTAAAGTGTTATGAAAAAAAAGGCTGTTGGGGGCTAGGGAGTATCGAGTTGATCATTATACATGAAGAAATAACCAATTTCATCGTTTGGTTTATGTTTTACACGCGTTTTAAATTTTATTGCCGAAATCGCTTTTTCTCGCCGAGATAAGCACGTTTTCTGAAATGCCGCTCTCCCGTCACTCTGGTTAAAGTGTTATGAAAAAAAAGGCTGTTGGGGGCTAGGGAGTATCGAGTTGATCATTATACATGAAGAAATAACCAATTTCATCGTTTGGTTTATGTTTTACACGCGTTTTAAATTTTATTGCCGAAATCGCTTTTTCTCGCCGAGATAAGCACGTTTTCTGAAATGCCGCTCTCCCGTCACTCTGGTTAAAGTGTTATGAAAAAAAAGGCTGTTGGGGGCTAGGGAGTATCGAGTTGATCATTATACATGAAGAAATAACCAATTTCATCGTTTGGTTTATGTTTTACACGCGTTTTAAATTTTATTGCCGAAATCGCTTTTTCTCGCCGAGATAAGCACGTTTTCTGAAATGCCGCTCTCCCGTCACTCTGGTTAAAGTGTTATGAAAAAAAAGGCTGTTGGGGGCTAGGGAGTATCGAGTTGATCATTATACATGAAGAAATAACCAATTTCATCGTTTGGTTTATGTTTTACACGCGTTTTAAATTTTATTGCCGAAATCGCTTTTTCTCGCCGAGATAAGCACGTTTTCTGAAATGCCGCTCTCCCGTCACTCTGGTTAAAGTGTTATGAAAAAAAAGGCTGTTGGGGGCTAGGGAGTATCGAGTTGATCATTATACATGAAGAAATAACCAATTTCATCGTTTGGTTTATGTTTTACACGCGTTTTAAATTTTATTGCCGAAATCGCTTTTTCTCGCCGAGATAAGCACGTTTTCTGAAATGCCGCTCTCCCGTCACTCTGGTTAAAGTGTTATGAAAAAAAAGGCTGTTGGGGGCTAGGGAGTATCGAGTTGATCATTATACATGAAGAAATAACCAATTTCATCGTTTGGTTTATGTTTTACACGCGTTTTAAATTTTATTGCCGAAATCGCTTTTTCTCGCCGAGATAAGCACGTTTTCTGAAATGCCGCTCTCCCGTCACTCTGGTTAAAGTGTTATGAAAAAAAAGGCTGTTGGGGGCTAGGGAGTATCGAGTTGATCATTATACATGAAGAAATAACCAATTTCATCGTTTGGTTTATGTTTTACACGCGTTTTAAATTTTATTGCCGAAATCGCTTTTTCTCGCCGAGATAAGCACGTTTTCTGAAATGCCGCTCTCCCGTCACTCTGGTTAAAGTGTTATGAAAAAAAAGGCTGTTGGGGGCTAGGGAGTATCGAGTTGATCATTATACATGAAGAAATAACCAATTTCATCGTTTGGTTTATGTTTTACACGCGTTTTAAATTTTATTGCCGAAATCGCTTTTTCTCGCCGAGATAAGCACGTTTTCTGAAATGCCGCTCTCCCGTCACTCTGGTTAAAGTGTTATGAAAAAAAAGGCTGTTGGGGGCTAGGGAGTATCGAGTTGATCATTATACATGAAGAAATAACCAATTTCATCGTTTGGTTTATGTTTTACACGCGTTTTAAATTTTATTGCCGAAATCGCTTTTTCTCGCCGAGATAAGCACGTTTTCTGAAATGCCGCTCTCCCGTCACTCTGGTTAAAGTGTTATGAAAAAAAAGGCTGTTGGGGGCTAGGGAGTATCGAGTTGATCATTATACATGAAGAAATAACCAATTTCATCGTTTGGTTTATGTTTTACACGCGTTTTAAATTTTATTGCCGAAATCGCTTTTTCTCGCCGAGATAAGCACGTTTTCTGAAATGCCGCTCTCCCGTCACTCTGGTTAAAGTGTTATGAAAAAAAAGGCTGTTGGGGGCTAGGGAGTATCGAGTTGATCATTATACATGAAGAAATAACCAATTTCATCGTTTGGTTTATGTTTTACACGCGTTTTAAATTTTATTGCCGAAATCGCTTTTTCTCGCCGAGATAAGCACGTTTTCTGAAATGCCGCTCTCCCGTCACTCTGGTTAAAGTGTTATGAAAAAAAAGGCTGTTGGGGGCTAGGGAGTATCGAGTTGATCATTATACATGAAGAAATAACCAATTTCATCGTTTGGTTTATGTTTTACACGCGTTTTAAATTTTATTGCCGAAATCGCTTTTTCTCGCCGAGATAAGCACGTTTTCTGAAATGCCGCTCTCCCGTCACTCTGGTTAAAGTGTTATGAAAAAAAAGGCTGTTGGGGGCTAGGGAGTATCGAGTTGATCATTATACATGAAGAAATAACCAATTTCATCGTTTGGTTTATGTTTTACACGCGTTTTAAATTTTATTGCCGAAATCGCTTTTTCTCGCCGAGATAAGCACGTTTTCTGAAATGCCGCTCTCCCGTCACTCTGGTTAAAGTGTTATGAAAAAAAAGGCTGTTGGGGGCTAGGGAGTATCGAGTTGATCATTATACATGAAGAAATAACCAATTTCATCGTTTGGTTTATGTTTTACACGCGTTTTAAATTTTATTGCCGAAATCGCTTTTTCTCGCCGAGATAAGCACGTTTTCTGAAATGCCGCTCTCCCGTCACTCTGGTTAAAGTGTTATGAAAAAAAAGGCTGTTGGGGGCTAGGGAGTATCGAGTTGATCATTATACATGAAGAAATAACCAATTTCATCGTTTGGTTTATGTTTTACACGCGTTTTAAATTTTATTGCCGAAATCGCTTTTTCTCGCCGAGATAAGCACGTTTTCTGAAATGCCGCTCTCCCGTCACTCTGGTTAAAGTGTTATGAAAAAAAAGGCTGTTGGGGGCTAGGGAGTATCGAGTTGATCATTATACATGAAGAAATAACCAATTTCATCGTTTGGTTTATGTTTTACACGCGTTTTAAATTTTATTGCCGAAATCGCTTTTTCTCGCCGAGATAAGCACGTTTTCTGAAATGCCGCTCTCCCGTCACTCTGGTTAAAGTGTTATGAAAAAAAAGGCTGTTGGGGGCTAGGGAGTATCGAGTTGATCATTATACATGAAGAAATAACCAATTTCATCGTTTGGTTTATGTTTTACACGCGTTTTAAATTTTATTGCCGAAATCGCTTTTTCTCGCCGAGATAAGCACGTTTTCTGAAATGCCGCTCTCCCGTCACTCTGGTTAAAGTGTTATGAAAAAAAAGGCTGTTGGGGGCTAGGGAGTATCGAGTTGATCATTATACATGAAGAAATAACCAATTTCATCGTTTGGTTTATGTTTTACACGCGTTTTAAATTTTATTGCCGAAATCGCTTTTTCTCGCCGAGATAAGCACGTTTTCTGAAATGCCGCTCTCCCGTCACTCTGGTTAAAGTGTTATGAAAAAAAAGGCTGTTGGGGGCTAGGGAGTATCGAGTTGATCATTATACATGAAGAAATAACCAATTTCATCGTTTGGTTTATGTTTTACACGCGTTTTAAATTTTATTGCCGAAATCGCTTTTTCTCGCCGAGATAAGCACGTTTTCTGAAATGCCGCTCTCCCGTCACTCTGGTTAAAGTGTTATGAAAAAAAAGGCTGTTGGGGGCTAGGGAGTATCGAGTTGATCATTATACATGAAGAAATAACCAATTTCATCGTTTGGTTTATGTTTTACACGCGTTTTAAATTTTATTGCCGAAATCGCTTTTTCTCGCCGAGATAAGCACGTTTTCTGAAATGCCGCTCTCCCGTCACTCTGGTTAAAGTGTTATGAAAAAAAAGGCTGTTGGGGGCTAGGGAGTATCGAGTTGATCATTATACATGAAGAAATAACCAATTTCATCGTTTGGTTTATGTTTTACACGCGTTTTAAATTTTATTGCCGAAATCGCTTTTTCTCGCCGAGATAAGCACGTTTTCTGAAATGCCGCTCTCCCGTCACTCTGGTTAAAGTGTTATGAAAAAAAAGGCTGTTGGGGGCTAGGGAGTATCGAGTTGATCATTATACATGAAGAAATAACCAATTTCATCGTTTGGTTTATGTTTTACACGCGTTTTAAATTTTATTGCCGAAATCGCTTTTTCTCGCCGAGATAAGCACGTTTTCTGAAATGCCGCTCTCCCGTCACTCTGGTTAAAGTGTTATGAAAAAAAAGGCTGTTGGGGGCTAGGGAGTATCGAGTTGATCATTATACATGAAGAAATAACCAATTTCATCGTTTGGTTTATGTTTTACACGCGTTTTAAATTTTATTGCCGAAATCGCTTTTTCTCGCCGAGATAAGCACGTTTTCTGAAATGCCGCTCTCCCGTCACTCTGGTTAAAGTGTTATGAAAAAAAAGGCTGTTGGGGGCTAGGGAGTATCGAGTTGATCATTATACATGAAGAAATAACCAATTTCATCGTTTGGTTTATGTTTTACACGCGTTTTAAATTTTATTGCCGAAATCGCTTTTTCTCGCCGAGATAAGCACGTTTTCTGAAATGCCGCTCTCCCGTCACTCTGGTTAAAGTGTTATGAAAAAAAAGGCTGTTGGGGGCTAGGGAGTATCGAGTTGATCATTATACATGAAGAAATAACCAATTTCATCGTTTGGTTTATGTTTTACACGCGTTTTAAATTTTATTGCCGAAATCGCTTTTTCTCGCCGAGATAAGCACGTTTTCTGAAATGCCGCTCTCCCGTCACTCTGGTTAAAGTGTTATGAAAAAAAAGGCTGTTGGGGGCTAGGGAGTATCGAGTTGATCATTATACATGAAGAAATAACCAATTTCATCGTTTGGTTTATGTTTTACACGCGTTTTAAATTTTATTGCCGAAATCGCTTTTTCTCGCCGAGATAAGCACGTTTTCTGAAATGCCGCTCTCCCGTCACTCTGGTTAAAGTGTTATGAAAAAAAAGGCTGTTGGGGGCTAGGGAGTATCGAGTTGATCATTATACATGAAGAAATAACCAATTTCATCGTTTGGTTTATGTTTTACACGCGTTTTAAATTTTATTGCCGAAATCGCTTTTTCTCGCCGAGATAAGCACGTTTTCTGAAATGCCGCTCTCCCGTCACTCTGGTTAAAGTGTTATGAAAAAAAAGGCTGTTGGGGGCTAGGGAGTATCGAGTTGATCATTATACATGAAGAAATAACCAATTTCATCGTTTGGTTTATGTTTTACACGCGTTTTAAATTTTATTGCCGAAATCGCTTTTTCTCGCCGAGATAAGCACGTTTTCTGAAATGCCGCTCTCCCGTCACTCTGGTTAAAGTGTTATGAAAAAAAAGGCTGTTGGGGGCTAGGGAGTATCGAGTTGATCATTATACATGAAGAAATAACCAATTTCATCGTTTGGTTTATGTTTTACACGCGTTTTAAATTTTATTGCCGAAATCGCTTTTTCTCGCCGAGATAAGCACGTTTTCTGAAATGCCGCTCTCCTGTCACTCTGGTTAAAGTGTTATGAATAAAAAGGCTGTTGGGGGCTAGGGAGTATCGAGTTGATCATTATACATGAAGAAATAACCAATTTCATCGTTTGGTTTATGTTTTACACGCGTTTTAAATTTTATTGCCGAAATCGCTTTTTCTCGCCGAGATAAGCACGTTTTCTGAAATGCCGCTCTCCCGTCACTCTGGTTAAAGTGTTATGAAAAAAAAGGCTGTTGGGGGCTAGGGAGTATCGAGTTGATCATTATACATGAAGAAATAACCAATTTCATCGTTTGGTTTATGTTTTACACGCGTTTTAAATTTTATTGCCGAAATCGCTTTTTCTCGCCGAGATAAGCACGTTTTCTGAAATGCCGCTCTCCCGTCACTCTGGTTAAAGTGTTATGAAAAAAAAGGCTGTTGGGGGCTAGGGAGTATCGAGTTGATCATTATACATGAAGAAATAACCAATTTCATCGTTTGGTTTATGTTTTACACGCGTTTTAAATTTTATTGCCGAAATCGCTTTTTCTCGCCGAGATAAGCACGTTTTCTGAAATGCCGCTCTCCCGTCACTCTGGTTAAAGTGTTATGAAAAAAAAGGCTGTTGGGGGCTAGGGAGTATCGAGTTGATCATTATACATGAAGAAATAACCAATTTCATCGTTTGGTTTATGTTTTACACGCGTTTTAAATTTTATTGCCGAAATCGCTTTTTCTCGCCGAGATAAGCACGTTTTCTGAAATGCCGCTCTCCCGTCACTCTGGTTAAAGTGTTATGAAAAAAAAGGCTGTTGGGGGCTAGGGAGTATCGAGTTGATCATTATACATGAAGAAATAACCAATTTCATCGTTTGGTTTATGTTTTACACGCGTTTTAAA
Source organism: Syngnathus leptorhynchus (assembly GCF_054491065.1). Taxonomy (NCBI): domain Eukaryota; kingdom Metazoa; phylum Chordata; class Actinopteri; order Syngnathiformes; family Syngnathidae; genus Syngnathus; species Syngnathus leptorhynchus. Next base: position 37,316 of record NW_028232213.1, on the reverse strand, counting down.
TTTTATTGCCGAAATCGCTTTTTCTCGCCGAGATAAGCACGTTTTCTGAAATGCCGCTCTCCCGTCACTCTGGTTAAAGTGTTATGAAAAAAAAGGCTGTTGGGGGCTAGGGAGTATCGAGTTGATCATTATACATGAAGAAATAACCAATTTCATCGTTTGGTTTATGTTTTACACGCGTTTTAAATTTTATTGCCGAAATCGCTTTTTCTCGCCGAGATAAGCACGTTTTCTGAAATGCCGCTCTCCCGTCACTCTGGTTAAAGTGTTATGAAAAAAAAGGCTGTTGGGGGCTAGGGAGTATCGAGTTGATCATTATACATGAAGAAATAACCAATTTCATCGTTTGGTTTATGTTTTACACGCGTTTTAAATTTTATTGCCGAAATCGCTTTTTCTCGCCGAGATAAGCACGTTTTCTGAAATGCCGCTCTCCCGTCACTCTGGTTAAAGTGTTATGAAAAAAAAGGCTGTTGGGGGCTAGGGAGTATCGAGTTGATCATTATACATGAAGAAATAACCAATTTCATCGTTTGGTTTATGTTTTACACGCGTTTTAAATTTTATTGCCGAAATCGCTTTTTCTCGCCGAGATAAGCACGTTTTCTGAAATGCCGCTCTCCCGTCACTCTGGTTAAAGTGTTATGAAAAAAAAGGCTGTTGGGGGCTAGGGAGTATCGAGTTGATCATTATACATGAAGAAATAACCAATTTCATCGTTTGGTTTATGTTTTACACGCGTTTTAAATTTTATTGCCGAAATCGCTTTTTCTCGCCGAGATAAGCACGTTTTCTGAAATGCCGCTCTCCCGTCACTCTGGTTAAAGTGTTATGAAAAAAAAGGCTGTTGGGGGCTAGGGAGTATCGAGTTGATCATTATACATGAAGAAATAACCAATTTCATCGTTTGGTTTATGTTTTACACGCGTTTTAAATTTTATTGCCGAAATCGCTTTTTCTCGCCGAGATAAGCACGTTTTCTGAAATGCCGCTCTCCCGTCACTCTGGTTAAAGTGTTATGAAAAAAAAGGCTGTTGGGGGCTAGGGAGTATCGAGTTGATCATTATACATGAAGAAATAACCAATTTCATCGTTTGGTTTATGTTTTACACGCGTTTTAAATTTTATTGCCGAAATCGCTTTTTCTCGCCGAGATAAGCACGTTTTCTGAAATGCCGCTCTCCCGTCACTCTGGTTAAAGTGTTATGAAAAAAAAGGCTGTTGGGGGCTAGGGAGTATCGAGTTGATCATTATACATGAAGAAATAACCAATTTCATCGTTTGGTTTATGTTTTACACGCGTTTTAAATTTTATTGCCGAAATCGCTTTTTCTCGCCGAGATAAGCACGTTTTCTGAAATGCCGCTCTCCCGTCACTCTGGTTAAAGTGTTATGAAAAAAAAGGCTGTTGGGGGCTAGGGAGTATCGAGTTGATCATTATACATGAAGAAATAACCAATTTCATCGTTTGGTTTATGTTTTACACGCGTTTTAAATTTTATTGCCGAAATCGCTTTTTCTCGCCGAGATAAGCACGTTTTCTGAAATGCCGCTCTCCCGTCACTCTGGTTAAAGTGTTATGAAAAAAAAGGCTGTTGGGGGCTAGGGAGTATCGAGTTGATCATTATACATGAAGAAATAACCAATTTCATCGTTTGGTTTATGTTTTACACGCGTTTTAAATTTTATTGCCGAAATCGCTTTTTCTCGCCGAGATAAGCACGTTTTCTGAAATGCCGCTCTCCCGTCACTCTGGTTAAAGTGTTATGAAAAAAAAGGCTGTTGGGGGCTAGGGAGTATCGAGTTGATCATTATACATGAAGAAATAACCAATTTCATCGTTTGGTTTATGTTTTACACGCGTTTTAAATTTTATTGCCGAAATCGCTTTTTCTCGCCGAGATAAGCACGTTTTCTGAAATGCCGCTCTCCCGTCACTCTGGTTAAAGTGTTATGAAAAAAAAGGCTGTTGGGGGCTAGGGAGTATCGAGTTGATCATTATACATGAAGAAATAACCAATTTCATCGTTTGGTTTATGTTTTACACGCGTTTTAAATTTTATTGCCGAAATCGCTTTTTCTCGCCGAGATAAGCACGTTTTCTGAAATGCCGCTCTCCCGTCACTCTGGTTAAAGTGTTATGAAAAAAAAGGCTGTTGGGGGCTAGGGAGTATCGAGTTGATCATTATACATGAAGAAATAACCAATTTCATCGTTTGGTTTATGTTTTACACGCGTTTTAAATTTTATTGCCGAAATCGCTTTTTCTCGCCGAGATAAGCACGTTTTCTGAAATGCCGCTCTCCCGTCACTCTGGTTAAAGTGTTATGAAAAAAAAGGCTGTTGGGGGCTAGGGAGTATCGAGTTGATCATTATACATGAAGAAATAACCAATTTCATCGTTTGGTTTATGTTTTACACGCGTTTTAAATTTTATTGCCGAAATCGCTTTTTCTCGCCGAGATAAGCACGTTTTCTGAAATGCCGCTCTCCCGTCACTCTGGTTAAAGTGTTATGAAAAAAAAGGCTGTTGGGGGCTAGGGAGTATCGAGTTGATCATTATACATGAAGAAATAACCAATTTCATCGTTTGGTTTATGTTTTACACGCGTTTTAAATTTTATTGCCGAAATCGCTTTTTCTCGCCGAGATAAGCACGTTTTCTGAAATGCCGCTCTCCCGTCACTCTGGTTAAAGTGTTATGAAAAAAAAGGCTGTTGGGGGCTAGGGAGTATCGAGTTGATCATTATACATGAAGAAATAACCAATTTCATCGTTTGGTTTATGTTTTACACGCGTTTTAAATTTTATTGCCGAAATCGCTTTTTCTCGCCGAGATAAGCACGTTTTCTGAAATGCCGCTCTCCCGTCACTCTGGTTAAAGTGTTATGAAAAAAAAGGCTGTTGGGGGCTAGGGAGTATCGAGTTGATCATTATACATGAAGAAATAACCAATTTCATCGTTTGGTTTATGTTTTACACGCGTTTTAAATTTTATTGCCGAAATCGCTTTTTCTCGCCGAGATAAGCACGTTTTCTGAAATGCCGCTCTCCCGTCACTCTGGTTAAAGTGTTATGAAAAAAAAGGCTGTTGGGGGCTAGGGAGTATCGAGTTGATCATTATACATGAAGAAATAACCAATTTCATCGTTTGGTTTATGTTTTACACGCGTTTTAAATTTTATTGCCGAAATCGCTTTTTCTCGCCGAGATAAGCACGTTTTCTGAAATGCCGCTCTCCCGTCACTCTGGTTAAAGTGTTATGAAAAAAAAGGCTGTTGGGGGCTAGGGAGTATCGAGTTGATCATTATACATGAAGAAATAACCAATTTCATCGTTTGGTTTATGTTTTACACGCGTTTTAAATTTTATTGCCGAAATCGCTTTTTCTCGCCGAGATAAGCACGTTTTCTGAAATGCCGCTCTCCCGTCACTCTGGTTAAAGTGTTATGAAAAAAAAGGCTGTTGGGGGCTAGGGAGTATCGAGTTGATCATTATACATGAAGAAATAACCAATTTCATCGTTTGGTTTATGTTTTACACGCGTTTTAAATTTTATTGCCGAAATCGCTTTTTCTCGCCGAGATAAGCACGTTTTCTGAAATGCCGCTCTCCCGTCACTCTGGTTAAAGTGTTATGAAAAAAAAGGCTGTTGGGGGCTAGGGAGTATCGAGTTGATCATTATACATGAAGAAATAACCAATTTCATCGTTTGGTTTATGTTTTACACGCGTTTTAAATTTTATTGCCGAAATCGCTTTTTCTCGCCGAGATAAGCACGTTTTCTGAAATGCCGCTCTCCCGTCACTCTGGTTAAAGTGTTATGAAAAAAAAGGCTGTTGGGGGCTAGGGAGTATCGAGTTGATCATTATACATGAAGAAATAACCAATTTCATCGTTTGGTTTATGTTTTACACGCGTTTTAAATTTTATTGCCGAAATCGCTTTTTCTCGCCGAGATAAGCACGTTTTCTGAAATGCCGCTCTCCCGTCACTCTGGTTAAAGTGTTATGAAAAAAAAGGCTGTTGGGGGCTAGGGAGTATCGAGTTGATCATTATACATGAAGAAATAACCAATTTCATCGTTTGGTTTATGTTTTACACGCGTTTTAAATTTTATTGCCGAAATCGCTTTTTCTCGCCGAGATAAGCACGTTTTCTGAAATGCCGCTCTCCCGTCACTCTGGTTAAAGTGTTATGAAAAAAAAGGCTGTTGGGGGCTAGGGAGTATCGAGTTGATCATTATACATGAAGAAATAACCAATTTCATCGTTTGGTTTATGTTTTACACGCGTTTTAAATTTTATTGCCGAAATCGCTTTTTCTCGCCGAGATAAGCACGTTTTCTGAAATGCCGCTCTCCCGTCACTCTGGTTAAAGTGTTATGAAAAAAAAGGCTGTTGGGGGCTAGGGAGTATCGAGTTGATCATTATACATGAAGAAATAACCAATTTCATCGTTTGGTTTATGTTTTACACGCGTTTTAAATTTTATTGCCGAAATCGCTTTTTCTCGCCGAGATAAGCACGTTTTCTGAAATGCCGCTCTCCCGTCACTCTGGTTAAAGTGTTATGAAAAAAAAGGCTGTTGGGGGCTAGGGAGTATCGAGTTGATCATTATACATGAAGAAATAACCAATTTCATCGTTTGGTTTATGTTTTACACGCGTTTTAAATTTTATTGCCGAAATCGCTTTTTCTCGCCGAGATAAGCACGTTTTCTGAAATGCCGCTCTCCCGTCACTCTGGTTAAAGTGTTATGAAAAAAAAGGCTGTTGGGGGCTAGGGAGTATCGAGTTGATCATTATACATGAAGAAATAACCAATTTCATCGTTTGGTTTATGTTTTACACGCGTTTTAAATTTTATTGCCGAAATCGCTTTTTCTCGCCGAGATAAGCACGTTTTCTGAAATGCCGCTCTCCCGTCACTCTGGTTAAAGTGTTATGAAAAAAAAGGCTGTTGGGGGCTAGGGAGTATCGAGTTGATCATTATACATGAAGAAATAACCAATTTCATCGTTTGGTTTATGTTTTACACGCGTTTTAAATTTTATTGCCGAAATCGCTTTTTCTCGCCGAGATAAGCACGTTTTCTGAAATGCCGCTCTCCCGTCACTCTGGTTAAAGTGTTATGAAAAAAAAGGCTGTTGGGGGCTAGGGAGTATCGAGTTGATCATTATACATGAAGAAATAACCAATTTCATCGTTTGGTTTATGTTTTACACGCGTTTTAAATTTTATTGCCGAAATCGCTTTTTCTCGCCGAGATAAGCACGTTTTCTGAAATGCCGCTCTCCCGTCACTCTGGTTAAAGTGTTATGAAAAAAAAGGCTGTTGGGGGCTAGGGAGTATCGAGTTGATCATTATACATGAAGAAATAACCAATTTCATCGTTTGGTTTATGTTTTACACGCGTTTTAAATTTTATTGCCGAAATCGCTTTTTCTCGCCGAGATAAGCACGTTTTCTGAAATGCCGCTCTCCCGTCACTCTGGTTAAAGTGTTATGAAAAAAAAGGCTGTTGGGGGCTAGGGAGTATCGAGTTGATCATTATACATGAAGAAATAACCAATTTCATCGTTTGGTTTATGTTTTACACGCGTTTTAAATTTTATTGCCGAAATCGCTTTTTCTCGCCGAGATAAGCACGTTTTCTGAAATGCCGCTCTCCCGTCACTCTGGTTAAAGTGTTATGAAAAAAAAGGCTGTTGGGGGCTAGGGAGTATCGAGTTGATCATTATACATGAAGAAATAACCAATTTCATCGTTTGGTTTATGTTTTACACGCGTTTTAAATTTTATTGCCGAAATCGCTTTTTCTCGCCGAGATAAGCACGTTTTCTGAAATGCCGCTCTCCCGTCACTCTGGTTAAAGTGTTATGAAAAAAAAGGCTGTTGGGGGCTAGGGAGTATCGAGTTGATCATTATACATGAAGAAATAACCAATTTCATCGTTTGGTTTATGTTTTACACGCGTTTTAAATTTTATTGCCGAAATCGCTTTTTCTCGCCGAGATAAGCACGTTTTCTGAAATGCCGCTCTCCCGTCACTCTGGTTAAAGTGTTATGAAAAAAAAGGCTGTTGGGGGCTAGGGAGTATCGAGTTGATCATTATACATGAAGAAATAACCAATTTCATCGTTTGGTTTATGTTTTACACGCGTTTTAAATTTTATTGCCGAAATCGCTTTTTCTCGCCGAGATAAGCACGTTTTCTGAAATGCCGCTCTCCCGTCACTCTGGTTAAAGTGTTATGAAAAAAAAGGCTGTTGGGGGCTAGGGAGTATCGAGTTGATCATTATACATGAAGAAATAACCAATTTCATCGTTTGGTTTATGTTTTACACGCGTTTTAAATTTTATTGCCGAAATCGCTTTTTCTCGCCGAGATAAGCACGTTTTCTGAAATGCCGCTCTCCCGTCACTCTGGTTAAAGTGTTATGAAAAAAAAGGCTGTTGGGGGCTAGGGAGTATCGAGTTGATCATTATACATGAAGAAATAACCAATTTCATCGTTTGGTTTATGTTTTACACGCGTTTTAAATTTTATTGCCGAAATCGCTTTTTCTCGCCGAGATAAGCACGTTTTCTGAAATGCCGCTCTCCCGTCACTCTGGTTAAAGTGTTATGAAAAAAAAGGCTGTTGGGGGCTAGGGAGTATCGAGTTGATCATTATACATGAAGAAATAACCAATTTCATCGTTTGGTTTATGTTTTACACGCGTTTTAAATTTTATTGCCGAAATCGCTTTTTCTCGCCGAGATAAGCACGTTTTCTGAAATGCCGCTCTCCCGTCACTCTGGTTAAAGTGTTATGAAAAAAAAGGCTGTTGGGGGCTAGGGAGTATCGAGTTGATCATTATACATGAAGAAATAACCAATTTCATCGTTTGGTTTATGTTTTACACGCGTTTTAAATTTTATTGCCGAAATCGCTTTTTCTCGCCGAGATAAGCACGTTTTCTGAAATGCCGCTCTCCCGTCACTCTGGTTAAAGTGTTATGAAAAAAAAGGCTGTTGGGGGCTAGGGAGTATCGAGTTGATCATTATACATGAAGAAATAACCAATTTCATCGTTTGGTTTATGTTTTACACGCGTTTTAAATTTTATTGCCGAAATCGCTTTTTCTCGCCGAGATAAGCACGTTTTCTGAAATGCCGCTCTCCCGTCACTCTGGTTAAAGTGTTATGAAAAAAAAGGCTGTTGGGGGCTAGGGAGTATCGAGTTGATCATTATACATGAAGAAATAACCAATTTCATCGTTTGGTTTATGTTTTACACGCGTTTTAAATTTTATTGCCGAAATCGCTTTTTCTCGCCGAGATAAGCACGTTTTCTGAAATGCCGCTCTCCCGTCACTCTGGTTAAAGTGTTATGAAAAAAAAGGCTGTTGGGGGCTAGGGAGTATCGAGTTGATCATTATACATGAAGAAATAACCAATTTCATCGTTTGGTTTATGTTTTACACGCGTTTTAAATTTTATTGCCGAAATCGCTTTTTCTCGCCGAGATAAGCACGTTTTCTGAAATGCCGCTCTCCCGTCACTCTGGTTAAAGTGTTATGAAAAAAAAGGCTGTTGGGGGCTAGGGAGTATCGAGTTGATCATTATACATGAAGAAATAACCAATTTCATCGTTTGGTTTATGTTTTACACGCGTTTTAAATTTTATTGCCGAAATCGCTTTTTCTCGCCGAGATAAGCACGTTTTCTGAAATGCCGCTCTCCCGTCACTCTGGTTAAAGTGTTATGAAAAAAAAGGCTGTTGGGGGCTAGGGAGTATCGAGTTGATCATTATACATGAAGAAATAACCAATTTCATCGTTTGGTTTATGTTTTACACGCGTTTTAAATTTTATTGCCGAAATCGCTTTTTCTCGCCGAGATAAGCACGTTTTCTGAAATGCCGCTCTCCCGTCACTCTGGTTAAAGTGTTATGAAAAAAAAGGCTGTTGGGGGCTAGGGAGTATCGAGTTGATCATTATACATGAAGAAATAACCAATTTCATCGTTTGGTTTATGTTTTACACGCGTTTTAAATTTTATTGCCGAAATCGCTTTTTCTCGCCGAGATAAGCACGTTTTCTGAAATGCCGCTCTCCCGTCACTCTGGTTAAAGTGTTATGAAAAAAAAGGCTGTTGGGGGCTAGGGAGTATCGAGTTGATCATTATACATGAAGAAATAACCAATTTCATCGTTTGGTTTATGTTTTACACGCGTTTTAAATTTTATTGCCGAAATCGCTTTTTCTCGCCGAGATAAGCACGTTTTCTGAAATGCCGCTCTCCCGTCACTCTGGTTAAAGTGTTATGAAAAAAAAGGCTGTTGGGGGCTAGGGAGTATCGAGTTGATCATTATACATGAAGAAATAACCAATTTCATCGTTTGGTTTATGTTTTACACGCGTTTTAAATTTTATTGCCGAAATCGCTTTTTCTCGCCGAGATAAGCACGTTTTCTGAAATGCCGCTCTCCCGTCACTCTGGTTAAAGTGTTATGAAAAAAAAGGCTGTTGGGGGCTAGGGAGTATCGAGTTGATCATTATACATGAAGAAATAACCAATTTCATCGTTTGGTTTATGTTTTACACGCGTTTTAAATTTTATTGCCGAAATCGCTTTTTCTCGCCGAGATAAGCACGTTTTCTGAAATGCCGCTCTCCCGTCACTCTGGTTAAAGTGTTATGAAAAAAAAGGCTGTTGGGGGCTAGGGAGTATCGAGTTGATCATTATACATGAAGAAATAACCAATTTCATCGTTTGGTTTATGTTTTACACGCGTTTTAAATTTTATTGCCGAAATCGCTTTTTCTCGCCGAGATAAGCACGTTTTCTGAAATGCCGCTCTCCCGTCACTCTGGTTAAAGTGTTATGAAAAAAAAGGCTGTTGGGGGCTAGGGAGTATCGAGTTGATCATTATACATGAAGAAATAACCAATTTCATCGTTTGGTTTATGTTTTACACGCGTTTTAAATTTTATTGCCGAAATCGCTTTTTCTCGCCGAGATAAGCACGTTTTCTGAAATGCCGCTCTCCCGTCACTCTGGTTAAAGTGTTATGAAAAAAAAGGCTGTTGGGGGCTAGGGAGTATCGAGTTGATCATTATACATGAAGAAATAACCAATTTCATCGTTTGGTTTATGTTTTACACGCGTTTTAAATTTTATTGCCGAAATCGCTTTTTCTCGCCGAGATAAGCACGTTTTCTGAAATGCCGCTCTCCCGTCACTCTGGTTAAAGTGTTATGAAAAAAAAGGCTGTTGGGGGCTAGGGAGTATCGAGTTGATCATTATACATGAAGAAATAACCAATTTCATCGTTTGGTTTATGTTTTACACGCGTTTTAAATTTTATTGCCGAAATCGCTTTTTCTCGCCGAGATAAGCACGTTTTCTGAAATGCCGCTCTCCCGTCACTCTGGTTAAAGTGTTATGAAAAAAAAGGCTGTTGGGGGCTAGGGAGTATCGAGTTGATCATTATACATGAAGAAATAACCAATTTCATCGTTTGGTTTATGTTTTACACGCGTTTTAAATTTTATTGCCGAAATCGCTTTTTCTCGCCGAGATAAGCACGTTTTCTGAAATGCCGCTCTCCCGTCACTCTGGTTAAAGTGTTATGAAAAAAAAGGCTGTTGGGGGCTAGGGAGTATCGAGTTGATCATTATACATGAAGAAATAACCAATTTCATCGTTTGGTTTATGTTTTACACGCGTTTTAAATTTTATTGCCGAAATCGCTTTTTCTCGCCGAGATAAGCACGTTTTCTGAAATGCCGCTCTCCCGTCACTCTGGTTAAAGTGTTATGAAAAAAAAGGCTGTTGGGGGCTAGGGAGTATCGAGTTGATCATTATACATGAAGAAATAACCAATTTCATCGTTTGGTTTATGTTTTACACGCGTTTTAAATTTTATTGCCGAAATCGCTTTTTCTCGCCGAGATAAGCACGTTTTCTGAAATGCCGCTCTCCCGTCACTCTGGTTAAAGTGTTATGAAAAAAAAGGCTGTTGGGGGCTAGGGAGTATCGAGTTGATCATTATACATGAAGAAATAACCAATTTCATCGTTTGGTTTATGTTTTACACGCGTTTTAAATTTTATTGCCGAAATCGCTTTTTCTCGCCGAGATAAGCACGTTTTCTGAAATGCCGCTCTCCCGTCACTCTGGTTAAAGTGTTATGAAAAAAAAGGCTGTTGGGGGCTAGGGAGTATCGAGTTGATCATTATACATGAAGAAATAACCAATTTCATCGTTTGGTTTATGTTTTACACGCGTTTTAAATTTTATTGCCGAAATCGCTTTTTCTCGCCGAGATAAGCACGTTTTCTGAAATGCCGCTCTCCCGTCACTCTGGTTAAAGTGTTATGAAAAAAAAGGCTGTTGGGGGCTAGGGAGTATCGAGTTGATCATTATACATGAAGAAATAACCAATTTCATCGTTTGGTTTATGTTTTACACGCGTTTTAAATTTTATTGCCGAAATCGCTTTTTCTCGCCGAGATAAGCACGTTTTCTGAAATGCCGCTCTCCCGTCACTCTGGTTAAAGTGTTATGAAAAAAAAGGCTGTTGGGGGCTAGGGAGTATCGAGTTGATCATTATACATGAAGAAATAACCAATTTCATCGTTTGGTTTATGTTTTACACGCGTTTTAAATTTTATTGCCGAAATCGCTTTTTCTCGCCGAGATAAGCACGTTTTCTGAAATGCCGCTCTCCCGTCACTCTGGTTAAAGTGTTATGAAAAAAAAGGCTGTTGGGGGCTAGGGAGTATCGAGTTGATCATTATACATGAAGAAATAACCAATTTCATCGTTTGGTTTATGTTTTACACGCGTTTTAAATTTTATTGCCGAAATCGCTTTTTCTCGCCGAGATAAGCACGTTTTCTGAAATGCCGCTCTCCCGTCACTCTGGTTAAAGTGTTATGAAAAAAAAGGCTGTTGGGGGCTAGGGAGTATCGAGTTGATCATTATACATGAAGAAATAACCAATTTCATCGTTTGGTTTATGTTTTACACGCGTTTTAAATTTTATTGCCGAAATCGCTTTTTCTCGCCGAGATAAGCACGTTTTCTGAAATGCCGCTCTCCCGTCACTCTGGTTAAAGTGTTATGAAAAAAAAGGCTGTTGGGGGCTAGGGAGTATCGAGTTGATCATTATACATGAAGAAATAACCAATTTCATCGTTTGGTTTATGTTTTACACGCGTTTTAAATTTTATTGCCGAAATCGCTTTTTCTCGCCGAGATAAGCACGTTTTCTGAAATGCCGCTCTCCCGTCACTCTGGTTAAAGTGTTATGAAAAAAAAGGCTGTTGGGGGCTAGGGAGTATCGAGTTGATCATTATACATGAAGAAATAACCAATTTCATCGTTTGGTTTATGTTTTACACGCGTTTTAAATTTTATTGCCGAAATCGCTTTTTCTCGCCGAGATAAGCACGTTTTCTGAAATGCCGCTCTCCCGTCACTCTGGTTAAAGTGTTATGAAAAAAAAGGCTGTTGGGGGCTAGGGAGTATCGAGTTGATCATTATACATGAAGAAATAACCAATTTCATCGTTTGGTTTATGTTTTACACGCGTTTTAAATTTTATTGCCGAAATCGCTTTTTCTCGCCGAGATAAGCACGTTTTCTGAAATGCCGCTCTCCCGTCACTCTGGTTAAAGTGTTATGAAAAAAAAGGCTGTTGGGGGCTAGGGAGTATCGAGTTGATCATTATACATGAAGAAATAACCAATTTCATCGTTTGGTTTATGTTTTACACGCGTTTTAAATTTTATTGCCGAAATCGCTTTTTCTCGCCGAGATAAGCACGTTTTCTGAAATGCCGCTCTCCCGTCACTCTGGTTAAAGTGTTATGAAAAAAAAGGCTGTTGGGGGCTAGGGAGTATCGAGTTGATCATTATACATGAAGAAATAACCAATTTCATCGTTTGGTTTATGTTTTACACGCGTTTTAAATTTTATTGCCGAAATCGCTTTTTCTCGCCGAGATAAGCACGTTTTCTGAAATGCCGCTCTCCCGTCACTCTGGTTAAAGTGTTATGAAAAAAAAGGCTGTTGGGGGCTAGGGAGTATCGAGTTGATCATTATACATGAAGAAATAACCAATTTCATCGTTTGGTTTATGTTTTACACGCGTTTTAAATTTTATTGCCGAAATCGCTTTTTCTCGCCGAGATAAGCACGTTTTCTGAAATGCCGCTCTCCCGTCACTCTGGTTAAAGTGTTATGAAAAAAAAGGCTGTTGGGGGCTAGGGAGTATCGAGTTGATCATTATACATGAAGAAATAACCAATTTCATCGTTTGGTTTATGTTTTACACGCGTTTTAAATTTTATTGCCGAAATCGCTTTTTCTCGCCGAGATAAGCACGTTTTCTGAAATGCCGCTCTCCCGTCACTCTGGTTAAAGTGTTATGAAAAAAAAGGCTGTTGGGGGCTAGGGAGTATCGAGTTGATCATTATACATGAAGAAATAACCAATTTCATCGTTTGGTTTATGTTTTACACGCGTTTTAAATTTTATTGCCGAAATCGCTTTTTCTCGCCGAGATAAGCACGTTTTCTGAAATGCCGCTCTCCCGTCACTCTGGTTAAAGTGTTATGAAAAAAAAGGCTGTTGGGGGCTAGGGAGTATCGAGTTGATCATTATACATGAAGAAATAACCAATTTCATCGTTTGGTTTATGTTTTACACGCGTTTTAAATTTTATTGCCGAAATCGCTTTTTCTCGCCGAGATAAGCACGTTTTCTGAAATGCCGCTCTCCCGTCACTCTGGTTAAAGTGTTATGAAAAAAAAGGCTGTTGGGGGCTAGGGAGTATCGAGTTGATCATTATACATGAAGAAATAACCAATTTCATCGTTTGGTTTATGTTTTACACGCGTTTTAAATTTTATTGCCGAAATCGCTTTTTCTCGCCGAGATAAGCACGTTTTCTGAAATGCCGCTCTCCCGTCACTCTGGTTAAAGTGTTATGAAAAAAAAGGCTGTTGGGGGCTAGGGAGTATCGAGTTGATCATTATACATGAAGAAATAACCAATTTCATCGTTTGGTTTATGTTTTACACGCGTTTTAAATTTTATTGCCGAAATCGCTTTTTCTCGCCGAGATAAGCACGTTTTCTGAAATGCCGCTCTCCCGTCACTCTGGTTAAAGTGTTATGAAAAAAAAGGCTGTTGGGGGCTAGGGAGTATCGAGTTGATCATTATACATGAAGAAATAACCAATTTCATCGTTTGGTTTATGTTTTACACGCGTTTTAAATTTTATTGCCGAAATCGCTTTTTCTCGCCGAGATAAGCACGTTTTCTGAAATGCCGCTCTCCCGTCACTCTGGTTAAAGTGTTATGAAAAAAAAGGCTGTTGGGGGCTAGGGAGTATCGAGTTGATCATTATACATGAAGAAATAACCAATTTCATCGTTTGGTTTATGTTTTACACGCGTTTTAAATTTTATTGCCGAAATCGCTTTTTCTCGCCGAGATAAGCACGTTTTCTGAAATGCCGCTCTCCCGTCACTCTGGTTAAAGTGTTATGAAAAAAAAGGCTGTTGGGGGCTAGGGAGTATCGAGTTGATCATTATACATGAAGAAATAACCAATTTCATCGTTTGGTTTATGTTTTACACGCGTTTTAAATTTTATTGCCGAAATCGCTTTTTCTCGCCGAGATAAGCACGTTTTCTGAAATGCCGCTCTCCCGTCACTCTGGTTAAAGTGTTATGAAAAAAAAGGCTGTTGGGGGCTAGGGAGTATCGAGTTGATCATTATACATGAAGAAATAACCAATTTCATCGTTTGGTTTATGTTTTACACGCGTTTTAAATTTTATTGCCGAAATCGCTTTTTCTCGCCGAGATAAGCACGTTTTCTGAAATGCCGCTCTCCCGTCACTCTGGTTAAAGTGTTATGAAAAAAAAGGCTGTTGGGGGCTAGGGAGTATCGAGTTGATCATTATACATGAAGAAATAACCAATTTCATCGTTTGGTTTATGTTTTACACGCGTTTTAAATTTTATTGCCGAAATCGCTTTTTCTCGCCGAGATAAGCACGTTTTCTGAAATGCCGCTCTCCCGTCACTCTGGTTAAAGTGTTATGAAAAAAAAGGCTGTTGGGGGCTAGGGAGTATCGAGTTGATCATTATACATGAAGAAATAACCAATTTCATCGTTTGGTTTATGTTTTACACGCGTTTTAAATTTTATTGCCGAAATCGCTTTTTCTCGCCGAGATAAGCACGTTTTCTGAAATGCCGCTCTCCCGTCACTCTGGTTAAAGTGTTATGAAAAAAAAGGCTGTTGGGGGCTAGGGAGTATCGAGTTGATCATTATACATGAAGAAATAACCAATTTCATCGTTTGGTTTATGTTTTACACGCGTTTTAAATTTTATTGCCGAAATCGCTTTTTCTCGCCGAGATAAGCACGTTTTCTGAAATGCCGCTCTCCCGTCACTCTGGTTAAAGTGTTATGAAAAAAAAGGCTGTTGGGGGCTAGGGAGTATCGAGTTGATCATTATACATGAAGAAATAACCAATTTCATCGTTTGGTTTATGTTTTACACGCGTTTTAAATTTTATTGCCGAAATCGCTTTTTCTCGCCGAGATAAGCACGTTTTCTGAAATGCCGCTCTCCCGTCACTCTGGTTAAAGTGTTATGAAAAAAAAGGCTGTTGGGGGCTAGGGAGTATCGAGTTGATCATTATACATGAAGAAATAACCAATTTCATCGTTTGGTTTATGTTTTACACGCGTTTTAAATTTTATTGCCGAAATCGCTTTTTCTCGCCGAGATAAGCACGTTTTCTGAAATGCCGCTCTCCCGTCACTCTGGTTAAAGTGTTATGAAAAAAAAGGCTGTTGGGGGCTAGGGAGTATCGAGTTGATCATTATACATGAAGAAATAACCAATTTCATCGTTTGGTTTATGTTTTACACGCGTTTTAAATTTTATTGCCGAAATCGCTTTTTCTCGCCGAGATAAGCACGTTTTCTGAAATGCCGCTCTCCCGTCACTCTGGTTAAAGTGTTATGAAAAAAAAGGCTGTTGGGGGCTAGGGAGTATCGAGTTGATCATTATACATGAAGAAATAACACAATTTCATCGTTTGGTTTATGTTTTACACGCGTTTTAAATTTTATTGCCGAAATCGCTTTTTCTCGCCGAGATAAGCACGTTTTCTGAAATGCCGCTCTCCCGTCACTCTGGTTAAAGTGTTATGAAAAAAAAGGCTGTTGGGGGGCTAGGGAGTATCGAGTTGATCATTATACATGAAGAAAATAACCAATTTTCATCGTTTGGTTTATGTTTTACACGCGTTTTAAATTTTATTGCCGAAATCGCTTTTTCTCGCCGAGATAAGCACGTTTTCTGAAATGCCGCTCTCCCGTCACTCTGGTTAAAGTGTTATGAAAAAAAAAGGCTGTTGGGGGCTAGGGAGTATCGAGTTGATCATTATACATGAAGAAATAACCAATTTCATCGTTTTGGTTTATGTTTTACACGCGTTTTAAATTTTATTGCCGAAATCGCTTTTTCTCGCCGAGATAAGCACGTTTTCTGAAATGCCGCTCTCCCGTCACTCTGGTTAAAGTGTTATGAAAAAAGAAGGGCTGGTTGGGGGCTAGGGAGTATCGAGTTGATCATTATACATGAAGAAATAACCAATTTCATCGTTTGGTTTATGTTTTACACGCGTTTTAAATTTTATTGCCGAAATCGCTTTTTCTCGCCGAGATAAGCACGTTTTCTGAAATGCCGCTCTCCCGTCACTCTGGTTAAAGTGTTATGAAAAAAAAAGGCTGTTTGGGGGCTAGGGAGTATCAGAGTTGATCATTATACATGAAGAAATAACCAAATTTCATCGTTTGGTTTATGTTTTACACGCGTTTTAAATTTTATTGCCGAAATCGCTTTTTCTCGCCGAGATAAGCACGTTTTCTGAAATGCCGCTCTCCCGTCACTCTGGTTAAAGTGTTATGAAAAAAAAGGCTGTTGGGGGCTAGGGAGTATCGAGTTGATCATTATACATGAAGAAATAACGCAATTTCATCGTTTGGTTTATGTTTTACACGCGGTTTTAAATTTTATTGCCGAAATCGCTTTTTCTCGCCGAGATAAGCACGTTTTCTGAAATGCCGCTCTCCCGTCACTCTGGTTAAAGTGTTATGAAAAAAAAAGGCTGTTGGGGGCTAGGGAGTATCGAGTTGATCATTATACATGAAGAAATAAGCAATTTCATCGTTTGGTTTATGTTTTACACGCGTTTTAAATTTTATTGCCGAAATCGCTTTTTCTCGCCGAGATAAGCACGTTTTCTGAAATGCCGCTCTCCCGTCACTCTGGTTAAAGTGTTATGAAAAAAAAGGCTGTTGGGGGCTAGGGAGTATCGAGTTGATCATTATACATGAAGAAAATAACCAATTTCATCGTTTGTTTATGTTTTACACGCGTTTTAAATTTTATTGCCGAAATCGCTTTTTCTCGCCGAGATAAGCACGTTTTCTGAAATGCCGCTCTCCCGTCACTCTGGTTAAAGTGTTATGAAAAAAAAGGCTGTTGGGGGCTAGGGAGTATCGAGTTGATCATTATACATGAAGAAATAACCAATTTCATCGTTTGGTTTATGTTTTTACACGCGTTTTAAATTTTATTGCCGAAATCGCTTTTTCTCGCCGAGATAAGCACGTTTTCTGAAATGCCGCTCTCCCGTCACTCTGGTTAGAGTGTTATGAAAAAAAAGGCTGTTGGGGGCTAGGGAGTATCGAGTTGATCATTATACATGAAGAAATAAGCAATTTCATCGTTTGGTTTATGTTTTACACGCGTTTTAAATTTTATTGCCGAAATCGCTTTTTCTCGACCGAGATAAGCACGTTTTCTGAAATGCCGCTCTCCCGTCACTCTGGTTAAAGTGTTATGAAAAAAAGGCTGTTGGGGGCTAGGGGAGTATCGAGTTGATCATTATACATGAAGAAATAACCAATTTCATCGTTTGGTTTATGTTTTACACGCGTTTTAAATTTTATTGCCGAAATCGCTTTTTCTCGCTGAGATAAGCACGTTTTCTGAAATGCGCTCTCCCGTCACTCTGGTTAAAGTGTTATGAAAAAAAAGGCTGTTGGGGGCTAGGGAGTATCGAGTTGATCATTATACATGAAGAAATAACCCAATTTCATCGTTTGGTTTATGTTTTACACGCGTTTAAATTTTATTGGCCGAAATCGCTTTTTCTCGCCGAGATAAGCACGTTTTCTGAAATGCCGCTCTCCCGTCACTCTGGTTAAAGTGTTATGAAAAAAAAAGGCTGTTGGGGGCTAGGGAGTATCGAGTTGATCATTATACATGAAGAAATAACCAATTTCATCGTTTGGTTTATGTTTTACACGCGTTTTAAATTTTATTGCCGAAATCGCTTTTTCTCGCCGAGATAAGCACGTTTTCTGAAATGCCGCTCTCCCGTCACTCTGGTTAAAGTGTTATGAAAAAAAAGGCTGTTGGGGGCTAGGGAGTATCGAGTTGATCATTATACATGAAGAAATAAGCAATTTCATCGTTTGGTTTATGTTTTACACGCGTTTTAAATTTTATTGCCGAAATCGCTTTTTCTCGCCGAGATAAGCACGTTTCTGAAATGCCGCTCTCCCGTCACTCTGGTTAAAGTGTTATGAAAAAAAAGGCTGTTGGGGGCTAGGGAGTATCGAGTTGATCCATTATACATGAAGAAATAAGCCAATTTCATCGTTTGGTTTATGTTTTACACGCGTTTTAAATTTTATTGCCGAAATCGCTTTTTCTCGCCGAGATAAGCACGTTTTCTGAAATGCCGCTCTCCCGTCACTCTGGTTAAAGTGTTATGAAAAAAAAGGCTGTTGGGGGCTAGGGAGTATCGAGGTTGATCATTATACATGAAGAAATAACCAATTTCATCGTTTGGTTTATGTTTTACACGCGTTTTAAATTTTATTGCCGAAATCGCTTTTTCTCGCCGAGATAAGCACGTTTTCTGAAATGCCGCTCTCCCGTCACTCTGGTTAAAGTGTTATGAAAAAAAAGGCTGTTGGGGGCTAGGGGAGTATCGAGTTGATCATTATACATGAAGAAATAACCAATTTCATCGGTTTGGTTTATGTTTTACACGCGTTTTAAATTTTATTGCCGAAATCGCTTTTTTCTCGCCGAGATAAGCACGTTTTCTGAAATGCCGCTCTCCCGTCACTCTGGTTAAAGTGTTATGAAAAAAAAGGCTGTTGGGGGCTAGGGAGTATCGAGTTGATCATTATACATGAAGAAATAACCAATTTCATCGTTTGGTTTATGTTTTACACGCGTTTTAAATTTTATTGCCGAAATCGCTTTTTCTCGCCGAGATAAGCACGTTTCTGAAATGCCGCTC
This sequence comes from Syngnathus leptorhynchus, assembly GCF_054491065.1. NCBI lineage: Eukaryota > Metazoa > Chordata > Actinopteri > Syngnathiformes > Syngnathidae > Syngnathus > Syngnathus leptorhynchus. The sequence goes on along the minus strand of NW_028232213.1, from coordinate 18,908 downwards.
TCCCGTCACTCTGGTTAAAGTGTTATGAAAAAAAAGGCTGTTGGGGGCTAGGGAGTATCGAGTTGATCATTATACATGAAGAAATAACCAATTTCATCGTTTGGTTTATGTTTTACACGCGTTTTAAATTTTATTGCCGAAATCGCTTTTTCTCGCCGAGATAAGCACGTTTTCTGAAATGCCGCTCTCCCGTCACTCTGGTTAAAGTGTTATGAAAAAAAAGGCTGTTGGGGGCTAGGGAGTATCGAGTTGATCATTATACATGAAGAATTAACCAATTTCATCGTTTGGTTTATGTTTTACACGCGTTTTAAATTTTATTGCCGAAATCGCTTTTTCTCGCCGAGATAAGCACGTTTTCCTGAAATGCCGCTCTCCCGTCACTCTGGTTAAAGTGTTATGAAAAAAAAGGCTGTTGGGGGCTAGGGAGTATCGAGTTGATCATTATACATGAAGAAATAACCAATTTCATCGTTTGGTTTATGTTTTACACGCGTTTTAAATTTTTATTGCCGAAATCGCTTTTTCTCGCCGAGATAAGCACGTTTTCTGAAATGCCGCTCTCCCGTCACTCTGGTTAAAGTGTTATGAAAAAAAAGGCTGTTGGGGGCTAGGGAGTATCGAGTTGATCATTATACATGAAGAAATAACCAATTTCATCGTTTGGTTTATGTTTTACACGCGTTTTAAATTTTATTGCCGAAATCGCTTTTTCTCGCCGAGATAAGCACGTTTTCTGAAATGCCGCTCTCCCGTCACTCTGGTTAAAGTGTTATGAAAAAAAAGGCTGTTGGGGGGCTAGGAGTATCGAGTTGATCATTATACATGAAGAAATAACCAATTTCATCGTTTGGTTTATGTTTTTACACGCGTTTTAAATTTTATTGCCGAAATCGCTTTTTCTCGCCGAGATAAGCACGTTTTCTGAAATGCCGCTCTCCCGTCACTCTGGTTAAAGTGTTATGAAAAAAAAGGCTGTTGGGGGCTAGGGAGTATCGAGTTGATCATTATACATGAAGAAATAACCAATTTCATCGTTTGGTTTATGTTTTACACGCGTTTTAAATTTTATTGCCGAAATCGCTTTTTCTCGCCGAGATAAGCACGTTTTCTGAAATGCCGCTCTCCCGTCACTCTGGTTAAAGTGTTATGAAAAAAAAGGCTGTTGGGGGCTAGGGAGTATCGAGTTGATCATTATACATGAAGAAATAACCAATTCATCGTTTGGTTTATGTTTTACACGCGTTTTAAATTTTATTGCCGAAATCGCTTTTTCTCGCCGAGATAAGCACGTTTTCTGAAATGCCGCTCTCCCGTCACTCTGGTTAAAGTGTTATGAAAAAAAAGGCTGTTGGGGGCTAGGGAGTATCGAGTTGATCATTATACATGAAAGAAATAACCAATTTCATCGTTTGGTTTATGTTTTACACGCGTTTTAAATTTTATTGCCGAAATCGCTTTTTCTCGCCGAGATAAGCACGTTTTCTGAAATGCCGCTCTCCCGTCACTCTGGTTAAAGTGTTATGAAAAAAAAAGGCTGTTGGGGGCTAGGGAGTATCGAGTTGATCATTATACATGAAGAAATAACCAATTTCATCGTTTGGTTTATGTTTTACACGCGTTTTAAATTTTATTGCCGAAATCGCTTTTTCTCGCCGAGATAAGCACGTTTTCTGAAATGCCGCTCTCCCGTCACTCTGGTTAAAGTGTTATGAAAAAAAAGGCTGTTGGGGGCTAGGGAGTATCGAGTTGATCATTATACATGAAGAAATAACCAATTTCATCGTTTGGTTTATGTTTTTACACGCGTTTTAAATTTTATTGCCGAAATCGCTTTTTCTCGCCGAGATAAGCACGTTTCTGAAATGCCGCTCTCCCGTCACTCTGGTTAAAGTGTTATGAAAAAAAAGGCTGTTGGGGGCTAGGAGAGTATCGAGTTGATCATTATACATGAAGAAAATAAGCCAATTTCATCGTTTGGTTTATGTTTTACACGCGTTTTAAATTTTATTGCCGAAATCGCTTTTTCTCGCCGAGATAAGCACGTTTTCTGAAATGCCGCTCTCCCGTCACTCTGGTTAAAGTGTTATGAAAAAAAAGGCTGTTGGGGGCTTAGGGAGTATCGAGTTGATCATTATACATGAAGAAATAACCAATTTCATCGTTGGTTTATGTTTTACACGCGTTTTAATTTTATTGCCGAAATCGCTTTTTCTCGCCGAGATAAGCACGTTTTCTGAAATGCCGCTCTCCCGTCACTCTGGTTAAAGTGTTATGAAAAAAAAGGCTGTTGGGGCTAGGGAGTATCGAGTTGATCATTATACATGAAGAAATAACCAATTTCATCGTTTGGTTTATGTTTTACACGCGTTTTAATTTTATTGCCGAAATCGCTTTTTCTCGCCGAGATAAGCACGTTTTCTGAAATGCCGCTCTCCCGTCACTCTGGTTAAAGTGTTATGAAAAAAAAGGCTGTTGGGGGCTAGGGAGTATCGAGGTTGATCATTATACATGAAGAAAATAACCAATTTCATCGTTTGGTTTATGTTTTACACGCGTTATAAATTTTATTGCCGGAATCGCTTTTTCTCGCCGAGATAAGCACGTTTTCTGAAATGCCGCTCTCCCGTCACTCTGGTTTAAAGTGTTATGAAAAAAAAGGCTGTTGGGGGCTAGGGAGTATCGAGTTGATCATTATACATGAAGAAAATAACCAATTTCATCGTTTGGTTTATGTTTTACACGCGTTGTTTAAATTTTATTGCCGAAATCGCTTTTTCTCGCCGAGATAAGCACGTTTTCTGAAATGCCGCTCTCCCGTCACTCTGGTTAAGTGTTATGAAAAAAAAGGCTGTTGGGGGCTAGGGAGTATCGAGTTGATCATTATACATGAAGAAATAACCAATTTCATCGTTTGGTTTATGTTTTTACACGCGTTTTAAATTTTATTGCCGAAATCGCTTTTTCTCGCCGAGATAAGCACGTTTTCTGAAATGCCGCTCTCCCGTCACTCTGGTTAAAGTGTTATGAAAAAAAAAGGCTGTTGGGGGCTAGGGAGTATCGAGTTGATCATTATACATGAAGAAATAACCAATTTCATCGTTTGGTTTATGTTTTACACGCGTTTTAAATTTTATTGCCGAAAATCGCTTTTTTCTCGCCGAGATAAGCACGTTTTCTGAAATGCCGCTCTCCCGTCACTCTGGTTAAAGTGATAAGAAAAAAAAGGCTGTTGGGGGCTAGGGGAGTATCGAGTTGATCATTATACATGAAGAAATAAACCATTTCATCGTTTGGTTTATGTTTTACACGCGTTTTTAAATGTTATTGCCGAAAATCCGCTTTTTTCTCGCCGAGATAAGCACGTTTTCTGAAATGCCGCTCTCCCGTCACTCTGGTTAAAGTGTTATGAAAAAAAAGGCTGTTGGGGGCTAGGGAGTATCGAGTTGATCATTATACATGAAGAAATAACCAATTTCATCGTTTGGTTTATGTTTTACACGCGTTTTAAATGTTATTGCCGAAATCGCTTTTTTCTCGCCGAGATAAGCACGTTTTCTGAAATGCCGCTCTCCCGTCACTCTGGTTAAAGTGTTATGAAAAAAAAGGCTGTTGGGGGCTAGGGAGTATCGAGTTGATCATTATACATGAAGAAATAACCAATTTCATCGTTTGGTTTATGTTTTACACGCGTTTTAAATTTTATTGCCGAAATCGCTTTTTCTCGCCGAGATAAGCACGTTTTCTGAAATGCCGCTCTCCCGTCACTCTGGTTAAAGTGTTATGAAAAAAAAGGCTGTTGGGGGCTAGGGAGTATCGAGTTGATCATTATACATGAAGAAATAACCAATTTCATCGTTGGTTTATGTTTTACACGCGTTTTAAATTTTATTGCCGAAATCGCTTTTTCTCGCCGAGATAAGCACGTTTTCTGAAATGCCGCTCTCCCGTCACTCTGGTTAAAGTGTTATGAAAAAAAAGGCTGTTGGGGCTAGGGAGTATCGAGTTGATCATTATACATGAAGAAATAACCATTTCATCGTTTGGTTTATGTTTTACACGCGTTTTAAATTTTATTGCCGAAATCGCTTTTTCTCGCCGAGATAAGCACGTTTTCTGAAATGCCGCTCTCCCGTCACTCTGGTTAAAGTGTTATGAAAAAAAAGGCTGTTGGGGGCTAGGGAGTATCGAGTTGATCATTATACATGAAGAAATAACCAATTTCATCGTTTGGTTTATGTTTTACACGCGTTTTAAATTTTATTGCCGAAATCGCTTTTTCTCGCCGAGATAAGCACGTTTTCTGAAATGCCGCTCTCCCGTCACTCTGGTTAAAGTGGTATGAAAAAAAAGGCTGTTGGGGGCTAGGGAGTATCGAGTTGATCATTATACATGAAGAAATAACCAATTTCATCGTTTGGTTTATGTTTTACACGCGTTTTAAATTTTATTGCCGAAATCGCTTTCTTCTCGCCGAGATAAGCACGTTTTCTGAAATGCCGCTCTCCCGTCACTCTGGTTAAAGTGTTATGAAAAAAAAGGCTGTTGGGGGCTAGGGGAGTATCGAGTTGATCATTATACATGAAGAAATAACCAATTTCATCGTTTGGTTTATGTTTTACACGCGTTTAAATTTTATTGCCGAAATTCGCTTTTTTCTCGCCGAGATAAGCACGTTTTCTGAAATGCCGCTCTCCCGTCACTCTGGTTAAAGTGTTATGAAAAAAAAGGCTGTTGGGGGCTAGGGAGTATCGAGTTGATCATTATACATGAAGAAATAACCAATTTCATCGTTTGGTTTATGTTTTACACGCGTTTTAAATTTTATTGCCGAAATCGCTTTTTCTCGCCGAGATAAGCACGTTTTCTGAAATGCCGCTCTCCCGTCACTCTGGTTAAAGTGTTAATGAAAAAAAAGGCTGTTGGGGGCTAGGGAGTATCGAGTTGATCATTATACATGAAGAAATAACCAATTTCATCGTTTGGTTTATGTTTTACACGCGTTTTAAATTTTATTGCCGAAATCGCTTTTTCTCGCCGAGATAAGCACGTTTTCTGAAATGCCGCTCTCCCGTCACTCTGGTTAAAGTGTTATGAAAAAAAAGGCTGTTGGGGGGCTAGGGAGTATCGAGTTGATCATTATACATGAAGAAATAACCAATTTCATCGTTTGGTTTATGTTTTTACACGCGTTTTAAATTTTATTGCCGAAATCGCTTTTTCTCGCCGAGATAAGCACGTTTTCTGAAATGCCGCTCTCCCGTCACTCTGGTTTAAAGTGTTATGAAAAAAAAGGCTGTTGGGGGCTAGGGAGTATCGAGTTGATCATTATACATGAAGAAATAACCAATTTCATCGTTTGGTTTATGTTTTACACACGTTTTAAATTTTATTGCCGAAATCGCTTTTCTCGCCGAGATAAGCACGTTTTCTGAAATGCCGCTCTCCCGTCACTCTGGTTAAAGTGTTATGAAAAAAAAGGCTGTTGGGGGGCTAGGGGAGTATCGAGTTGATCATTATACATGAAGAAAATAACCAATTTCATCGTTTGGTTTATGTTTTACACGCGGTTTAAATTTATTGCCGAAATCGCTTTTTCTCGCCGAGATAAGCACGTTTTCTGAAATGCCGCTCTCCCGTCACTCTGGTTAAAGTGTTATGAAAAAAAAGGCTGTTGGGGGCTAGGGAGTATCGAGTTGATCATTATACATGATGAAATAACCAATTTCATCGTTTGGTTTATGTTTTACACGCGTTTTAAATTTTATTGCCGAAATCGCTTTTTCTCGCCGAGATAAGCACGTTTTCTGAAATGCCGCTCTCCCGTCACTCTGGTTTAAAGTGTTATGAAAAAAAAAGGCTGTTGGGGGCTAGGGAGTATCGAGTTGATCATTATACATGAAGAAATAAGCAATTTCATCGTTTGGTTTATGTTTTACACGCGTTTTAAATTTTATTGCCGAAATCGCTTTTTCTCGCCGAGATAAGCACGTTTTCTGGAAATGCCGCTCTCCCGTCACTCTGGTTAAAGTGTTATAGAGTTGATCATTATACATGAAGAAATAACCAATTTCATCGTTTGGTTTATGTTTTACACGCGTTTTAAATTTTATTGCCGAAATCGCTTTTTCTCGCCGAGATAAGCACGTTTTCTGAAATGCCGCTCTCCCGTCACTCTGGTTAAAGTGTTATGAAAAAAAAGGCTGTTGGGGGCTAGGGAGTATCGAGTTGATCATTATACATGAAGAAATAACCAATTTCATCGTTTGGTTTATGTTTTACACGCGTTTTAAATTTTATTGCCGAAATCGCTTTTTCTCGCCGAGATAAGCACGTTTTCTGAAATGCCGCTCTCCCGTCACTCTGGTTAAAGTGTTATGAAAAAAAAGGCTGTTGGGGGCTAGGGAGTATCGAGTTGATCATTATACATGAAGAAATAACCAATTTCATCGTTTGGTTTATGTTTTACACGCGTTTTAAATTTTATTGCCGAAATCGCTTTTTCTCGCCGAGATAAGCACGTTTTCTGAAATGCCGCTCTCCCGTCACTCTGGTTAAAGTGTTATGAAAAAAAAGGCTGTTGGGGGCTAGGGAGTATCGAGTTGATCATTATACATGAAGAAATAACCAATTTCATCGTTTGGTTTATGTTTTACACGCGTTTTAAATTTTATTGCCGAAATCGCTTTTTCTCGCCGAGATAAGCACGTTTTCTGAAATGCCGCTCTCCCGTCACTCTGGTTAAAGTGTTATGAAAAAAAAGGCTGTTGGGGGCTAGGGAGTATCGAGTTGATCATTATACATGAAGAAATAACCAATTTCATCGTTTGGTTTATGTTTTACACGCGTTTTAAATTTTATTGCCGAAATCGCTTTTTCTCGCCGAGATAAGCACGTTTTCTGAAATGCCGCTCTCCCGTCACTCTGGTTAAAGTGTTATGAAAAAAAAGGCTGTTGGGGGCTAGGGAGTATCGAGTTGATCATTATACATAAAGAAATAACCAATTTCATCGTTTGGTTTATGTTTTACACGCGTTTTAAATTTTATTGCCGAAATCGCTTTTTCTCGCCGAGATAAGCACGTTTTCTGAAATGCCGCTCTCCCGTCACTCTGGTTAAAGTGTTATAAAAAAAAAGGCTGTTGGGGGCTAGGGAGTATCGAGTTGATCATTATACATGAAGAAATAACCAATTTCATCGTTTGGTTTATGTTTTACACGCGTTTTAAATTTTATTGCCGAAATCGCTTTTTCTCGCCGAGATAAGCACGTTTTCTGAAATGCCGCTCTCCCGTCAGTCTGGTTAAAGTGTTATGAAAAAAAAGGCTGTTGGGGGCTAGGGAGTATCGAGTTGATCATTATACATGAAGAAATAACCAATTTCATCGTTTGGTTTATGTTTTACACGCGTTTTAAATTTTATTGCCGAAATCGCTTTTTCTCGCCGAGATAAGCACGTTTTCTGAAATGCCGCTCTCCCGTCACTCTGGTTAAAGTGTTATGAAAAAAAAGGCTGTTGGGGGCTAGGGAGTATCGAGTTGATCATTATACATGAAGAAATAACCAATTTCATCGTTTGGTTTATGTTTTACACGCGTTTTAAATTTTATTGCCGAAATCGCTTTTTCTCGCCGAGATAAGCACGTTTTCTGAAATGCCGCTCTCCCGTCACTCTGGTTAAAGTGTTATGAAAAAAAAGGCTGTTGGGGGCTAGGGAGTATCGAGTTGATCATTATACATGAAGAAATAACCAATTTCATCGTTTGGTTTATGTTTTACACGCGTTTTAAATTTTATTGCCGAAATCGCTTTTTCTCGCCGAGATAAGCACGTTTTCTGAAATGCCGCTCTCCCGTCACTCTGGTTAAAGTGTTATGAAAAAAAAGGCTGTTGGGGGCTAGGGAGTATCGAGTTGATCATTATACATGAAGAAATAACCAATTTCATCGTTTGGTTTATGTTTTACACGCGTTTTAAATTTTATTGCCGAAATCGCTTTTTCTCGCCGAGATAAGCACGTTTTCTGAAATGCCGCTCTCCCGTCACTCTGGTTAAAGTGTTATGAAAAAAAAGGCTGTTGGGGGCTAGGGAGTATCGAGTTGATCATTATACATGAAGAAATAACCAATTTCATCGTTTGGTTTATGTTTTACACGCGTTTTAAATTTTATTGCCGAAATCGCTTTTTCTCGCCGAGATAAGCACGTTTTCTGAAATGCCGCTCTCCCGTCACTCTGGTTAAAGTGTTGTGAAAGAAAAGGCTGTTGGGGGCTAGGGAGTATCGAGTTGATCATTATACATGAAGAAATAACCAATTTCATCGTTTGGTTTATGTTTTACACGCGTTTTAAATTTTATTGCCGAAATCGCTTTTTCTCGCCGAGATAAGCACGTTTTCTGAAATGCCGCTCTCCCGTCACTCTGGTTAAAGTGTTATGAAAAAAAAGGCTGTTGGGGGCTAGGGAGTATCGAGTTGATCATTATACATGAAGAAATAACCAATTTCATTGTTTGGTTTATGTTTTACACGCGTTTTAAATTTTATTGCCGAAATCGCTTTTTCTCGCCGAGATAAGCACGTTTTCTGAAATGCCGCTCTCCCGTCACTCTGGTTAAAGTGTTATGAAAAAAAAGGCTGTTGGGGGCTAGGGAGTATCGAGTTGATCATTATACATGAAGAAATAACCAATTTCATCGTTTGGTTTATGTTTTACACGCGTTTTAAATTTTATTGCCGAAATCGCTTTTTCTCGCCGAGATAAGCACGTTTTCTGAAATGCCGCTCTCCCGTCACTCTGGTTAAAGTGTTATGAAAAAAAAGGCTGTTGGGGGCTAGGGAGTATCGAGTTGATCATTATACATGAAGAAATAACCAATTTCATCGTTTGGTTTATGTTTTACACGCGTTTTAAATTTTATTGCCGAAATCGCTTTTTCTCGCCGAGATAAGCACGTTTTCTGAAATGCCGCTCTCCCGTCACTCTGGTTAAAGTGTTATGAAAAAAAAGGCTGTTGGGGGCTAGGGAGTATCGAGTTGATCATTATACATGAAGAAATAACCAATTTCATCGTTTGGTTTATGTTTTACACGCGTTTTAAATTTTATTGCCGAAATCGCTTTTTCTCGCCGAGATAAGCACGTTTTCTGAAATGCCGCTCTCCCGTCACTCTAACCAGAGTGTTATGAAAAAAAAGGCTGTTGGGGGCTAGGGAGTATCGAGTTGATTATTATACATGAAGAAATAACCAATTTCATCGTTTGGTTTATGTTTTACACGCGTTTTAAATTTTATTGCCGAAATCGCTTTTTCTCGCCGAGATAAGCACGTTTTCTGAAATGCCGCTCTCCCGTCACTCTGGTTAAAGTGTTATGAAAAAAAAGGCTGTTGGGGGCTAGGGAGTATCGAGTTGATCATTATACATGAAGAAATAACCAATTTCATCGTTTGGTTTATGTTTTACACGCGTTTTAAATTTTATTGCCGAAATCGCTTTTTCTCGCCGAGATAAGCACGTTTTCTGAAATGCCGCTCTCCCGTCACTCTGGTTAAAGTGTTATGAAAAAAAAGGCTGTTGGGGGCTAAGGAGTATCGAGTTGATCATTATACATGAAGAAATAACCAATTTCATCGTTTGGTTTATGTTTTACACGCGTTTTAAATTTTATTGCCGAAATCGCTTTTTCTCGCCGAGATAAGCACGTTTTCTGAAATGCCGCTCTCCCGTCACTCTGGTTAAAGTGTTATGAAAAAAAAGGCTGTTGGGGGCTAGGGAGTATCGATTTGATCATTATACATGAAGAAATAACCAATTTCATCGTTTGGTTTATGTTTTACACGCGTTTTAAATTTTATTGCCGAAATCGCTTTTTCTCGCCGAGATAAGCACGTTTTCTGAAATGCCGCTCTCCCGTCACTCTGGTTAAAGTGTTATGAAAAAAAAGGCTGTTGGGGGCTAGGGAGTATCGAGTTGATCATTATACATGAAGAAATAACCAATTTCATCGTTTGGTTTATGTTTTACACGCGTTTTAAATTTTATTGCCGAAATCGCTTTTTCTCGCCGAGATAAGCACGTTTTCTGAAATGCCGCTCTCCCGTCACTCTGGTTAAAGTGTTATGAAAAAAAAGGCTGTTGGGGGCTAGGGAGTATCGAGTTGATCATTATACATGAAGAAATAACCAATTTCATCGTTTGGTTTATGTTTTACACGCGTTTTAAATTTTATTGCCGAAATCGCTTTTTCTCGCCGAGATAAGCACGTTTTCTGAAATGCCGCTCTCCCGTCACTCTGGTTAAAGTGTTATGAAAAAAAAGGCTGTTGGGGGCTAGGGAGTATCGAGTTGATCATTATACATGAAGAAATAACCAATTTCATCGTTCGGTTTATGTTTTACACGCGTTTTAAATTTTATTGCCGAAATCGCTTTTTCTCGCCGAGATAAGCACGTTTTCTGAAATGCCGCTCTCCCGTCACTCTGGTTAAAGTGTTATGAAAAAAAAGGCTGTTGGGGGCTAGGGAGTATCGAGTTGATCATTATACATGAAGAAATAACCAATTGCATCGTTTGGTTTATGTTTTACACGCGTTTTAAATTTTATTGCCGAAATCGCTTTTTCTCGCCGAGATAAGCACGTTTTCTGAAATGCCGCTCTCCCGTCACTCTGGTTAAAGTGTTATGAAAAAAAAAGGCTGTTGGGGGCTAGGGAGTATCGAGTTGATCATTATACATGAAGAAATAACCAATTTCATCGTTTGGTTTATGTTTTACACGCGTTTTAAATTTTATTGCCGAAATCGCTTTTTCTCGCCGAGATAAGCACGTTTTCTGAAATGCCGCTCTCCCGTCACTCTGGTTAAAGTGTTATGAAAAAAAAGGCTGTTGGGGGCTAGGGAGTATCGAGTTGATCATTATACATGAAGAAATAACCAATTTCATCGTTTGGTTTATGTTTTACACGCGTTTTAAATTTTATTGCCGAAATCGCTTTTTCTCGCCGAGATAAGCACGTTTTCTGAAATGCCGCTCTCCCGTCACTCTGGTTAAAGTGTTATGAAAAAAAAGGCTGTTGGGGGCTAGGGAGTATCGAGTTGATCATTATACATGAAGAAATAACCAATTTCATCGTTTGGTTTATGTTTTACACGCGTTTTAAATTTTATTGCCGAAATCGCTTTTTCTCGCCGAGATAAGCACGTTTTCTGAAATGCCGCTCTCCCGTCACTCTGGTTAAAGTGTTATGAAAAAAAAGGCTGTTGGGGGCTAGGGAGTATCGAGTTGATCATTATACATGAAGAAATAACCAATTTCATCGTTTGGTTTATGTTTTACACGATGCTGAGCTCCAGCTGGAAGTGTAAAAAGAACCGGGCTGGTTAAAAAAAGAACCGGGCGACCCGGTAAAATTGCTTAGCCGGGGCTCTGGAAGCCTAACACGGCGTGATCTTGTCCAAAAAGCCGCTGCTGAGCTCCAGCTGGAAGTGTAAAAAGAACCGGGCTGGTTAAAAAAAAGAACCGGGCGACCCGGTAAAATTGCTTAGCCGGGGCTCTGGAAGCCTAACACGGCGTGATCTTGTCCAAAAAGCCGCTGCTGAGCTCCAGCTGGAAGTGTAAAAAGAACCGGGCTGGTTAAAAAAAAGAACCGGGCGGCCCGGTAAAATTGCTTAGCCGGGGCTCTGGAAGCCTAACCCGGCGTGATACTGTGCAAAAAGCCGCTGCTGAGCTCCAGCTGGAAGTGTAAAAAAAACCGGGCTGGTTAAAAAAAAGAACCGGGCGACCCTGTAAAATTGCTTAGCCGGGGCTCTGGAAGCCTAACACGGCGTGATCTTGTCCAAAAACCCGCTGCTGAGCTCCAGCTGGAAGTGTAAAAAGAACCGGGCTGGTTAAAAAAAAGAACCGGGCGGGCCGGTAAAATTGCTTAGCCGGGGCTCTGGAAGCCTAACAAGGCGTGATCTTGTCCAAAAAGCCGCTCGTGAGCTCCAGCTGGAAGTGTAAAAAGAACCGGGCTGGTTCAAAAAAAGAACCGGGCGGCCCGGTAGAATTGCTTAGCCGAGGTCCTGGAAGCCTAACCCGGCGTGATCTTGCGCAAAAAGCCGCTGCTGAGCTCCAGCTGGAAGTGTAAAAAGAACCGGGCTGGTTCAAAAAAAGAACCGGGCGGCCCGGTAAAATTGCTTAGCCGGGGTCCTGGAAGCCTAACGCGGCGTGATCTTGCCCGAAAGTCGGCCTCTATACTTCCATATTAGGTACCAGGCGCTCAGAGCCAACTTGGCAAAAATTTTCTAAGTGCCCACGGCTCTGCGGGGATTGTGCGTCCGACCCGCGCCGGTTCTCCAGCCGGCCTAAAATAACGCAAAACCAGCCTCTCCCCCTGGAGCTCACAGCCAAAGGCGAAACTTTTCTAAGTGCCTACGGCTCTGCGGGCTTTTGAGTCCGCCCCGCGCCGGTTCGTCGGTCGGCCTCAAAAAGCGAAAAATCAGCCTCTCTCCCTGGAGCTCGACTCGAGTTGATCATTATACATGAAGAAATAACCAATTTCATCGTTTGGTTTATGTTTTACACGCGTTTTAAATTTTATTGCCGAAATCGCTTTTTCTCGCCGAGATAAGCACGTTTTCTGAAATGCCGCTCTCCCGTCACTCTGGTTAAAGTGTTATGAAAAAAAAGGCTGTTGGGGGCTAGGGAGTATCGAGTTGATCATTATACATGAAGAAATAACCAATTTCATCGTTTGGTTTATGTTTTACACGCGTTTTAAATTTTATTGCCGAAATCGCTTTTTCTCGCCGAGATAAGCACGTTTTCTGAAATGCCGCTCTCCCGTCACTCTGGTTAAAGTGTTATGAAAAAAAAGGCTGTTGGGGGCTAGGGAGTATCGAGTTGATCATTATACATGAAGAAATAACCAATTTCATCGTTTGGTTTATGTTTTACACGCGTTTTAAATTTTATTGCCGAAATCGCTTTTTCTCGCCGAGATAAGCACGTTTTCTGAAATGCCGCTCTCCCGTCACTCTGGTTAAAGTGTTATGAAAAAAAAGGCTGTTGGGGGCTAGGGAGTATCGAGTTGATCATTATACATGAAGAAATAACCAATTTCATCGTTTGGTTTATGTTTTACACGCGTTTTAAATTTTATTGCCGAAATCGCTTTTTCTCGCCGAGATAAGCACGTTTTCTGAAATGCCGCTCTCCCGTCACTCTGGTTAAAGTGTTATGAAAAAAAAGGCTGTTGGGGGCTAGGGAGTATCGAGTTGATCATTATACATGAAGAAATAACCAATTTCATCGTTTGGTTTATGTTTTACACGCGTTTTAAATTTTATTGCCGAAATCGCTTTTTCTCGCCGAGATAAGCACGTTTTCTGAAATGCCGCTCTCCCGTCACTCTGGTTAAAGTGTTATGAAAAAAAAGGCTGTTGGGGGCTAGGGAGTATCGAGTTGATCATTATACATGAAGAAATAACCAATTTCATCGTTTGGTTTATGTTTTACACGCGTTTTAAATTTTATTGCCGAAATCGCTTTTTCTCGCCGAGATAAGCACGTTTTCTGAAATGCCGCTCTCCCGTCACTCTGGTTAAAGTGTTATGAAAAAAAAGGCTGTTGGGGGCTAGGGAGTATCGAGTTGATCATTATACATGAAGAAATAACCAATTTCATCGTTTGGTTTATGTTTTACACGCGTTTTAAATTTTATTGCCGAAATCGCTTTTTCTCGCCGAGATAAGCACGTTTTCTGAAATGCCGCTCTCCCGTCACTCTGGTTAAAGTGTTATGAAAAAAAAGGCTGTTGGGGGCTAGGGAGTATCGAGTTGATCATTATACATGAAGAAATAACCAATTTCATCGTTTGGTTTATGTTTTACACGCGTTTTAAATTTTATTGCCGAAATCGCTTTTTCTCGCCGAGATAAGCACGTTTTCTGAAATGCCGCTCTCCCGTCACTCTGGTTAAAGTGTTATGAAAAAAAAGGCTGTTGGGGGCTAGGGAGTATCGAGTTGATCATTATACATGAAGAAATAACCAATTTCATCGTTTGGTTTATGTTTTACACGCGTTTTAAATTTTATTGCCGAAATCGCTTTTTCTCGCCGAGATAAGCACGTTTTCTGAAATGCCGCTCTCCCGTCACTCTGGTTAAAGTGTTATGAAAAAAAAGGCTGTTGGGGGCTAGGGAGTATCGAGTTGATCATTATACATGAAGAAATAACCAATTTCATCGTTTGGTTTATGTTTTACACGCGTTTTAAATTTTATTGCCGAAATCGCTTTTTCTCGCCGAGATAAGCACGTTTTCTGAAATGCCGCTCTCCCGTCACTCTGGTTAAAGTGTTGTGAAAAAAAAGGCTGTTGGGGGCTAGGGAGTATCGAGTTGATCATTATACATGAAGAAATAACCAATTTCATCGTTTGGTTTATGTTTTACACGCGTTTTAAATTTTATTGCCGAAATCGCTTTTTCTCGCCGAGATAAGCACGTTTTCTGAAATGCCGCTCTCCCGTCACTCTGGTTAAAGTGTTATGAAAAAAAAGGCTGTTGGGGGCTAGGGAGTATCGAGTTGATCATTATACATGAAGAAATAACCAATTTCATCGTTTGGTTTATGTTTTACACGCGTTTTAAATTTTATTGCCGAAATCGCTTTTTCTCGCCGAGATAAGCACGTTTTCTGAAATGCCGCTCTCCCGTCACTCTGGTTAAAGTGTTATGAAAAAAAAGGCTGTTGGGGGCTAGGGAGTATCGAGTTGATCATTATACATGAAGAAATAACCAATTTCATCGTTTGGTTTATGTTTTACACGCGTTTTAAATTTTATTGCCGAAATCGCTTTTTCTCGCCGAGATAAGCACGTTTTCTGAAATGCCGCTCTCCCGTCACTCTGGTTAAAGTGTTATGAAAAAAAAGGCTGTTGGGGGCTAGGGAGTATCGAGTTGATCATTATACATGAAGAAATAACCAATTTCATCGTTTGGTTTATGTTTTACACGCGTTTTAAATTTTATTGCCGAAATCGCTTTTTCTCGCCGAGATAAGCACGTTTTCTGAAATGCCGCTCTCCCGTCACTCTGGTTAAAGTGTTATGAAAAAAAAGGCTGTTGGGGGCTAGGGAGTATCGAGTTGATCATTATACATGAAGAAATAACCAATTTCATCGTTTGGTTTATGTTTTACACGCGTTTTAAATTTTATTGCCGAAATCGCTTTTTCTCGCCGAGATAAGCACGTTTTCTGAAATGCCGCTCTCCCGTCACTCTGGTTAAAGTGTTATGAAAAAAAAGGCTGTTGGGGGCTAGGGAGTATCGAGTTGATCATTATACATGAAGAAATAACCAATTTCATCGTTTGGTTTATGTTTTACACGCGTTTTAAATTTTATTGCCGAAATCGCTTTTTCTCGCCGAGATAAGCACGTTTTCTGAAATGCCGCTCTCCCGTCACTCTGGTTAAAGTGTTATGAAAAAAAAGGCTGTTGGGGGCTAGGGAGTATCGAGTTGATCATTATACATGAAGAAATAACCAATTTCATCGTTTGGTTTATGTTTTACACGCGTTTTAAATTTTATTGCCGAAATCGCTTTTTCTCGCCGAGATAAGCACGTTTTCTGAAATGCCGCTCTCCCGTCACTCTGGTTAAAGTGTTATGAAAAAAAAGGCTGTTGGGGGCTAGGGAGTATCGAGTTGATCATTATACATGAAGAAATAACCAATTTCATCGTTTGGTTTATGTTTTACACGCGTTTTAAATTTTATTGCCGAAATCGCTTTTTCTCGCCGAGATAAGCACGTTTTCTGAAATGCCGCTCTCCCGTCACTCTGGTTAAAGTGTTATGAAAAAAAAGGCTGTTGGGGGCTAGGGAGTATCGAGTTGATCATTATACATGAAGAAATTACCAATTTCATCGTTTGGTTTATGTTTTACACGCGTTTTAAATTTTATTGCCGAAATCGCTTTTTCTCGCCGAGATAAGCACGTTTTCTGAAATGCCGCTCTCCCGTCACTCTGGTTAAAGTGTTGTGAAAAAAAAGGCTGTTGGGGGCTAGGGAGTATCGAGTTGATCATTATACATGAAGAAATAACCAATTTCATCGTTTGGTTTATGTTTTACACGCGTTTTAAATTTTATTGCCGAAATCGCTTTTTCTCGCCGAGATAAGCACGTTTTCTGAAATGCCGCTCTCCCGTCACTCTGGTTAAAGTGTTGTGAAAAAAAAGGCTGTTGAGGGCTAGGGAGTATCGAGTTGATCATTATACATGAAGAAATAACCAATTTCATCGTTTGGTTTATGTTTTACACGCGTTTTAAATTTTATTGCCGAAATCGCTTTTTCTCGCCGAGATAAGCACGTTTTCTGAAATGCCGCTCTCCCGTCACTCTGGTTAAAGTGTTATGAAAAAAAAGGCTGTTGGGGGCTAGGGAGTATCGAGTTGATCAATATACATGAAGAAATAACCAATTTCATCGTTTGGTTTATGTTTTACACGCGTTTTAAATTTTATTGCCGAAATCGCTTTTTCTCGCCGAGATAAGCACGTTTTCTGAAATGCCGCTCTCCCGTCACTCTGGTTAAAGTGTTATGAAAAAAAAGGCTGTTGGGGGCTAGGGAGTATCGAGTTGATCATTATACATGAAGAAATAACCAATTTCATCGTTTGGTTTATGTTTTACACGCGTTTTAAATTTTATTGCCGAAATCGCTTTTTCTCGCCGAGATAAGCACGTTTTCTGAAATGCCGCTCTCCCGTCACTCTGGTTAAAGTGTTGTGAAAAAAAAGGCTGTTGGGGGCTAGGGAGTATCGAGTTGATCATTATACATGAAGAAATAACCAATTTCATCGTTTGGTTTATGTTTTACACGCGTTTTAAATTTTATTGCCGAAATCGCTTTTTCTCGCCGAGATAAGCACGTTTTCTGAAATGCCGCTCTCCCGTCACTCTGGTTAAAGTGTTGTGAAAAAAAAGGCTGTTGGGGGCTAGGGAGTATCGAGTTGATCATTATACATGAAGAAATAACCAATTTCATCGTTTGGTTTATGTTTTACACGCGTTTTAAATTTTATTGCCGAAATCGCTTTTTCTCGCCGAGATAAGCACGTTTTCTGAAATGCCGCTCTCCCGTCACTCTGGTTAAAGTGTTGTGAAAAAAAAGGCTGTTGGGGGCTAGGGAGTATCGAGTTGATCATTATACATGAAGAAATAACCAATTTCATCGTTTGGTTTATGTTTTACACGCGTTTTAAATTTTATTGCCGAAATCGCTTTTTCTCGCCGAGATAAGCACGTTTTCTGAAATGCCGCTCTCCCGTCACTCTGGTTAAAGTGTTATGAAAAAAAAGGCTGTTGGGGGCTAGGGAGTATCGAGTTGATCAATATACATGAAGAAATAACCAATTTCATCGTTTGGTTTATGTTTTACACGCGTTTTAAATTTTATTGCCGAAATCGCTTTTTCTCGCCGAGATAAGCACGTTTTCTGAAATGCCGCTCTCCCGTCACTCTGGTTAAAGTGTTATGAAAAAAAAGGCTGTTGGGGGCTAGGGAGTATCGAGTTGATCATTATACATGAAGAAATAACCAAATTCATCTTTTGGTTTATGTTTTACACGCGTTTTAAATTTTATTGCCGAAATCGCTTTTTCTCGCCGAGATAAGCACGTTTTCTGAAATGCCGCTCTCCCGTCACTCTGGTTAAAGTGTTATGAAAAAAAAGGCTGTTGGGGGCTAGGGAGTATCGAGTTGATCATTATACATGAAGAAATAACCAATTTCACCGTTTGGTTTATGTTTTACACGCGTTTTAAATTTTATTGCCGAAATCGCTTTTTCTCGCCGAGATAAGCACGTTTTCTGAAATGCCGCTCTCCCGTCACTCTGGTTAAAGTGTTATGAAAAAAAAGGCTGTTGGGGGCTAGGGAGTATCGAGTTGATCATTATACATGAAGAAATAACCAATTTCATCGTTTGGTTTATGTTTTACACGCGTTTTAAATTTTATTGCCGAAATCGCTTTTTCTCGCCGAGATAAGCACGTTTTCTGAAATGCCGCTCTCCCGTCACTCTGGTTAAAGTGTTATGAAAAAAAAGGCTGTTGGGGGCTAGGGAGTATCGAGTTGATCATTATACATGAAGAAATAACCAATTTCATCGTTTGGTTTATGTTTTACACGCGTTTTAAATTTTATTGCCGAAATCGCTTTTTCTCGCCGAGATAAGCACGTTTTCTGAAATGCCGCTCTCCCGTCACTCTGGTTAAAGTGTTATGAAAAAAAAGGCTGTTGGGGGCTAGGGAGTATCGAGTTGATCATTATACATGAAGAAATAACCAATTTCATCGTTTGGTTTATGTTTTACACGCGTTTTAAATTTTATTGCCGAAATCGCTTTTTCTCGCCGAGATAAGCACGTTTTCTGAAATGCCGCTCTCCCGTCACTCTGGTTAAAGTGTTATGAAAAAAAAGGCTGTTGGAGGGCTAGGGAGTATCGAGTTGATCATTATACATGAAGAAATAACCAATTTCATCGTTTGGTTTATGTTTTACACGCGTTTTAAATTTTATTGCCGAAATCGCTTTTTCTCGCCGAGATAAGCACGTTTTCTGAAATGCCGCTCTCCCGTCACTCTGGTTAAAGTGTTATGAAAAAAAAGGCTGTTGGGGGCTAGGGAGTATCGAGTTGATCATTATACATGAAGAAATAACCAATTTCATCGTTTGGTTTATGTTTTACACGCGTTTTAAATTTTATTGCCGAAATCGCTTTTTCTCGCCGAGATAAGCACGTTTTCTGAAATGCCGCTCTCCCGTCACTCTGGTTAAAGTGTTGTGAAAAAAAAGGCTGTTGGGGGCTAGGGAGTATCGAGTTGATCATTATACATGAAGAAATAACCAATTTCATCGTTTGGTTTA
>NW_028232212.1:0-91679 GCF_054491065.1 Syngnathus leptorhynchus | reverse complement strand
AAACATAAACCAAACGATGAAATTGCTTATTTCTTCATGTATAATGATCAACTCGATACTCCCTAGCCCCCAACAGCCTTTTTTTTCATAACACTTTAACCAGAGTGACGGGAGAGCGGCATTTCAGAAAACGTGCTTATCTCGGCGAGAAAAAGCGATTTCGGCAATAAAATTTAAAACGCGTGTAAAACATAAACCAAACGATGAAATTGGTTATTTCTTCATGTATAATGATCAACTCGATACTCCCTAGCCCCCAACAGCCTTTTTTTTCATAACACTTTAACCAGAGTGACGGGAGAGCGGCATTTCAGAAAACGTGCTTATCTCGGCGAGAAAAAGCGATTTCAGCAATAAAATTTAAAACGCGTGTAAAACATAAACCAAACGATGAAATTGGTTATTTCTTCATGTATAATGATCAACTCGATACTCCCTAGCCCCCAACAGCCTTTTTTTTCATAACACTTTAACCAGAGTGACGGGAGAGCGGCATTTCAGAAAACGTGCTTATCTCGACGAGAAAAAGCGATTTCGGCAATAAAATTTAAAACGCGTGTAAAACATAAACCAAACGATGAAATTGGTTATTTCTTCATGTATAATGATCAACTCGATACTCCCTAGCCCCCAACAGCCTTTTTTTTCATAACACTTTAACCAGAGTGACGGGAGAGCGGCATTTCAGAAAACGTGCTTATCTCGGCGAGAAAAAGCGATTTCGGCAATAAAATTTAAAACGCGTGTAAAACATAAACCAAACGATGAAATTGGTTATTTCTTCATGTATAATGATCAACTCGATACTCCCTAGCCCCCAACAGCCTTTTTTTTCATAACACTTTAACCAGAGAGACGGGAGAGCGGCATTTCAGAAAACGTGCTTATCTCGGCGAGAAAAAGCGATTTCGGCAATAAAATTTAAAACGCGTGTAAAACATAAACCAAACGATGAAATTGGTTATTTCTTCATGTATAATGATCAACTCGATACTCCCTAGCCCCCAACAGCCTTTTTTTTCATAACACTTTAACCAGAGTGACGGGAGAGCGGCATTTCAGAAAACGTGCTTATCTCGGCGAGAAAAAGCGATTTCGGCAATAAAATTTAAAACGCGTGTAAAACATAAACCAAACGATGAAATTGGTTATTTCTTCATGTATAATGATCAACTCGATACTCCCTAGCCCCCAACAGCCTTTTTTTTCATAACACTTTAACCAGAGTGACGGGAGAGCGGCATTTCAGAAAACGTGCTTATCTCGGCGAGAAAAAGCGATTTCGGCAATAAAATTTAAAACGCGTGTAAAACATAAACCAAACGATGAAATTGGTTATTTCTTCATGTATAATGATCAACTCGAGTCGAGCTCCAGGGAGAGAGGCTGATTTTTCGCTTTTTGAGGCCGACCGACGAACCGGCGCGGGGCGGACTCAAAAGCCCGCAGAGCCGTAGGCACTTAGAAAAGTTTCGCCTTTGGCTGTGAGCTCCAGGGGGAGAGGCTGGTTTTGCGTTATTTTAGGCCGGCTGGAGAACCGGCGCGGGTCGGACGCACAATCCCCGCAGAGCCGTGGGCACTTAGAAAATTTTTGCCAAGTTGGCTCTGAGCGCCTGGTACCTAATATGGAAGTATAGAGGCCGACTTTCGGGCAAGATCACGCCGCGTTAGGCTTCCAGGACCCCGGCTAAGCAATTTTACCGGGCCGCCCGGTTCTTTTTTTGAACCAGCCCGGTTCTTTTTACACTTCCAGCTGGAGCTCAGCAGCGGCTTTTTGCGCAAGATCACGCCGGGTTATGCTTCCAGGACCTCGGCTAAGCAATTCTACCGGGCCGCCCGGTTCTTTTTTTGAACCAGCCCGGTTCTTTTTACACTTCCAGCTGGAGCTCACGAGCGGCTTTTTGGACAAGATCACGCCGTGTTAGGCTTCCAGAGCCCCGGCTAAGCAATTTTACCGGCCCGCCCGGTTCTTTTTTTTAACCAGCCCGGTTCTTTTTACACTTCCAGCTGGAGCTCAGCAGCGGGTTTTTGGACAAGATCACGCCGTGTTAGGCTTCCAGAGCCCCGGCTAAGCAATTTTACAGGGTCGCCCGGTTCTTTTTTTTAACCAGCCCGGTTTTTTTTACACTTCCAGCTGGAGCTCAGCAGCGGCTTTTTGCACAGTATCACGCCGGGTTAGGCTTCCAGAGCCCCGGCTAAGCAATTTTACCGGGCCGCCCGGTTCTTTTTTTTAACCAGCCCGGTTCTTTTTACACTTCCAGCTGGAGCTCAGCAGCGGCTTTTTGGACAAGATCACGCCGTGTTAGGCTTCCAGAGCCCCGGCTAAGCAATTTTACCGGGTCGCCCGGTTCTTTTTTTTAACCAGCCCGCTTCTTTTTACACTTCCAGCTGGAGCTCAGCAGCGGCTTTTTGGACAAGATCACGCCGTGTTAGGCTTCCAGAGCCCCGGCTAAGCAATTTTACCGGGTCGCCCGGTTCTTTTTTTAACCAGCCCGGTTCTTTTTACACTTCCAGCTGGAGCTCAGCATCGTGTAAAACATAAACCAAACGATGAAATTGGTTATTTCTTCATGTATAATGATCAACTCGATACTCCCTAGCCCCCAACAGACTTTTTTTTCATAACACTTTAACCAGAGTGACGGGAGAGCGGCATTTCAGAAAACGTGCTTATCTCGGCGAGAAAAAGCGATTTCGGCAATAAAATTTAAAACGCGTGTAAAACATAAATCAAACGATGAAATTGGTTATTTCTTCATGTATAATGATCAACTCGATACTCCCTAGCCCCCAACAGCCCTTTTTTTCATAACACTTTAACCAGAGTGACGGGAGAGCGGCATTTCAGAAAACGTGCTTATCTCGGCGAGAAAAAGAGATTTCGGCAATAAAATTTAAAACGCGTGTAAAACATAAACCAAACGATGAAATTGGTTATTTCTTCATGTATAATGATCAACTCGATACTCCCTAGCCCCCAACAGCCTTTTTTTTCATAACACTTTAACCAGAGTGACGGGTGAGCGGCATTTCAGAAAACGTGCTTATCTCGGCGAGAAAAAGCGATTTCGGCAATAAAATTTAAAACGCGTGTAAAACATAAACCAAACGATGAAATTGGTTATTTCTTCATGTATAATGATCAACTCGAGTCGAGCTCCAGGGAGAGAGGCTGATTTTTCGCTTTTTGAGGCCGACCGACGAACCGGCGCGGGGCGGACTCAAA
Organism: Syngnathus leptorhynchus; assembly: GCF_054491065.1. NCBI lineage: Eukaryota > Metazoa > Chordata > Actinopteri > Syngnathiformes > Syngnathidae > Syngnathus > Syngnathus leptorhynchus. Next base: position 88,453 of record NW_028232212.1, on the reverse strand, counting down.
AGCCCGCAGAGCCGTAGGCACTTAGAAAAGTTTCGCCTTTGGCTGTGAGCTCCAGGGGGAGAGGCTGGTTTTGCGTTATTTTAGGCCGGCTGGAGAACCGGCGCGGGTCGGACGCACAATCCCCGCAGAGCCGTGGGCACTTAGAAAATTTTTGCCAAGTTGGCTCTGAGCGCCTGGTACCTAATATGGAAGTATAGAGGCCGACTTTCGGGCAAGATCACGCCGCGTTAGGCTTCCAGGACCCCGGCTAAGCAATTTTACCGGGCCGCCCGGTTCTTTTTTTGAACCAGCCCGGTTCTTTTTACACTTCCAGCTGGAGCTCAGCAGCGGCTTTTTGCGCAAGATCACGCCGGGTTAGGCTTCCAGGACCTCGGCTAAGAAATTCTACCGGGCCGCCCGGTTCTTTTTTTGAACCAGCCCGGTTCTTTTTACACTTCCAGCTGGAGCTCACGAGCGGCTTTTTGGACAAGATCACGCCGTGTTAGGCTTCCAGAGCCCCGGCTAAGCAATTTTACCGGCCCGCCCGGTTCTTTTTTTTAACCAGCCCGGTTCTTTTTACACTTCCAGCTGGAGCTCAGCAGCGGGTTTTTGGACAAGATCACGCCGTGTTAGGCTTCCAGAGCACCGGCTAAGCAATTTTACAGGGTCGCCCGGTTCTTTTTTTTAACCAGCCCGGTTTTTTTTACACTTCCAGCTGGAGCTCAGCAGCGGCTTTTTGCACAGTATCACGCCGGGTTAGGCTTCCAGAGCCCCGGCTAAGCAATTTTACCGGGCCGCCCGGTTCTTTTTTTTAACCAGCCCGGTTCTTTTTACACTTCCAGCTGGAGCTCAGCAGCGGCTTTTTGGACAAGATCACGCCGTGTTAGGCTTCCAGAGCCCCGGCTAAGCAATTTTACCGGGTCGCCCGGTTCTTTTTTTTAACCAGCCCGGTTCTTTTTACACTTCCAGCTGGAGCTCAGCAGCGGCTTTTTGGACAAGATCACGCCGTGTTAGGCTTCCAGAGCCCCGGCTAAGCAATTTTACCGGGTCGCCCGGTTCTTTTTTTAACCAGCCTGGTTCTTTTTACACTTCCAGCTGGAGCTCAGCATCGTGTAAAACATAAACCAAACGATGAAATTGGTTATTTCTTCATGTATAATGATCAACTCGATACTCCCTAGCCCCCAACAGCAATTTTTTTTCATAACACTTTAACCAGAGTGACGGGAGAGTGGCATTTCAGAAAACGTGCTTATCTCGGCGAGAAAAAGCGATTTCGGCAATCAAATTTAAAACGCGTGTAAAACATAAACCAAACGATGAAATTGGTTATTTCTTCATGTATAATGATCAACTCGATACTCCCTAGCCCCCAACAGCCTTTTTTTTCATAACACTTTAACCAGAGTGACGGGAGAGCGGCATTTCAGAAAACGTGCTTATCTCGGCGAGAAAAAGCGATTTCGGCAATAACATTTAAAACGCGTGTAAAACATAAACCAAACGATGAAATTGGTTATTTCTTCATGTATAATGATCAACTCGATACTCCCTAGCCCCCAACAGCCTTTTTTTTCATAACACTTTAACCAGAGTGACGGGAGAGCGGCATTTCAGAAAACGTGCTTATCTCGGCGAGAAAAAGCGATTTCGGCAATAAAATTTAAAACGCGTGTAAAACATAAACCAAACGATGAAATTGGTTATTTCTTCATGTATAATGATCAACTCGATACTCCCTAGCCCCCAACAGCCTTTTTTTTCATAACACTTTAACCAGAGTGACGGGAGAGCGGCATTTCAGAAAACGTGCTTATCTCGGCGAGAAAAAGCGATTTCGGCAATAAAATTTAAAACGCGTGTAAAACATAAACCAAACGATGAAATTGGTTATTTCTTCATGTATAATGATCAACTCGAGTCGAGCTCCAGGGAGAGAGGCTGATTTTTCGCTTTTTGAGGCCGACCGACGAACCGGCGCGGGGCGGACTCAAAAGCCCGCAGAGCCGTAGGCACTTAGAAAAGTTTCGCCTTTGGCTGTGAGCTCCAGGGGGAGAGGCTGGTTTTGCGTTATTTTAGGCCGGCTGGAGAACCGGCGCGGGTCGGACGCACAATCCCCGCAGAGCCGTGGGCACTTAGAAAATTTTTGCCAAGTTGGCTCTGAGCGCCTGGTACCTAATATGGAAGTATAGAGGCCGACTTTCGGGCAAGATCACGCCGCGTTAGGCTTCCAGGACCCCGGCTAAGCAATTTTACCGGGCCGCCCGGTTCTTTTTTTGAACCAGCCCGGTTCTTTTTACACTTCCAGCTGGAGCTCAGCAGCGGCTTTTTGCGCAAGATCACGCCGGGTTATGCTTCCAGGACCTCGGCTAAGCAATTCTACCGGGCCGCCCGGTTCTTTTTTTGAACCAGCCCGGTTCTTTTTACACTTCCAGCTGGAGCTCACGAGCGGCTTTTTGGACAAGATCACGCCGTGTTAGGCTTCCAGAGCCCCGGCTAAGCAATTTTACCGGCCCGCCCGGTTCTTTTTTTTAACCAGCCCGGTTCTTTTTACACTTCCAGCTGGAGCTCAGCAGCGGGTTTTTGGACAAGATCACGCCGTGTTAGGCTTCCAGAGCCCCGGCTAAGCAATTTTACAGGGTCGCCCGGTTCTTTTTTTTAACCAGCCCGGTTTTTTTTACACTTCCAGCTGGAGCTCAGCAGCGGCTTTTTGCACAGTATCACGCCGGGTTAGGCTTCCAGAGCCCCGGCTAAGCAATTTTACCGGGCCGCCCGGTTCTTTTTTTTAACCAGCCCGGTTCTTTTTACACTTCCAGCTGGAGCTCAGCAGCGGCTTTTTGGACAAGATCACGCCGTGTTAGGCTTCCAGAGCCCCGGCTAAGCAATTTTACCGGGTCGCCCGGTTCTTTTTTTTAACCAGCCCGCTTCTTTTTACACTTCCAGCTGGAGCTCAGCAGCGGCTTTTTGGACAAGATCACGCCGTGTTAGGCTTCCAGAGCCCCGGCTAAGCAATTTTACCGGGTCGCCCGGTTCTTTTTTTAACCAGCCCGGTTCTTTTTACACTTCCAGCTGGAGCTCAGCATCGTGTAAAACATAAACCAAACGATGAAATTGGTTATTTCTTCATGTATAATGATCAACTCGATACTCCCTAGCCCCCAACAGACTTTTTTTTCATAACACTTTAACCAGAGTGACGGGAGAGCGGCATTTCAGAAAACGTGCTTATCTCGGCGAGAAAAAGCGATTTCGGCAATAAAATTTAAAACGCGTGTAAAACATAAATCAAACGATGAAATTGGTTATTTCTTCATGTATAATGATCAACTCGATACTCCCTAGCCCCCAACAGCCCTTTTTTTCATAACACTTTAACCAGAGTGACGGGAGAGCGGCATTTCAGAAAACGTGCTTATCTCGGCGAGAAAAAGAGATTTCGGCAATAAAATTTAAAACGCGTGTAAAACATAAACCAAACGATGAAATTGGTTATTTCTTCATGTATAATGATCAACTCGATACTCCCTAGCCCCCAACAGCCTTTTTTTTCATAACACTTTAACCAGAGTGACGGGTGAGCGGCATTTCAGAAAACGTGCTTATCTCGGCGAGAAAAAGCGATTTCGGCAATAAAATTTAAAACGCGTGTAAAACATAAACCAAACGATGAAATTGGTTATTTCTTCATGTATAATGATCAACTCGAGTCGAGCTCCAGGGAGAGAGGCTGATTTTTCGCTTTTTGAGGCCGACCGACGAACCGGCGCGGGGCGGACTCAAAAGCCCGCAGAGCCGTAGGCACTTAGAAAAGTTTCGCCTTTGGCTGTGAGCTCCAGGGGGAGAGGCTGGTTTTGCGTTATTTTAGGCCGGCTGGAGAACCGGCGCGGGTCGGACGCACAATCCCCGCAGAGCCGTGGGCACTTAGAAAATTTTTGCCAAGTTGGCTCTGAGCGCCTGGTACCTAATATGGAAGTATAGAGGCCGACTTTCGGGCAAGATCACGCCGCGTTAGGCTTCCAGGACCCCGGCTAAGCAATTTTACCGGGCCGCCCGGTTCTTTTTTTGAACCAGCCCGGTTCTTTTTACACTTCCAGCTGGAGCTCAGCAGCGGCTTTTTGCGCAAGATCACGCCGGGTTAGGCTTCCAGGACCTCGGCTAAGAAATTCTACCGGGCCGCCCGGTTCTTTTTTTGAACCAGCCCGGTTCTTTTTACACTTCCAGCTGGAGCTCACGAGCGGCTTTTTGGACAAGATCACGCCGTGTTAGGCTTCCAGAGCCCCGGCTAAGCAATTTTACCGGCCCGCCCGGTTCTTTTTTTTAACCAGCCCGGTTCTTTTTACACTTCCAGCTGGAGCTCAGCAGCGGGTTTTTGGACAAGATCACGCCGTGTTAGGCTTCCAGAGCACCGGCTAAGCAATTTTACAGGGTCGCCCGGTTCTTTTTTTTAACCAGCCCGGTTTTTTTTACACTTCCAGCTGGAGCTCAGCAGCGGCTTTTTGCACAGTATCACGCCGGGTTAGGCTTCCAGAGCCCCGGCTAAGCAATTTTACCGGGCCGCCCGGTTCTTTTTTTTAACCAGCCCGGTTCTTTTTACACTTCCAGCTGGAGCTCAGCAGCGGCTTTTTGGACAAGATCACGCCGTGTTAGGCTTCCAGAGCCCCGGCTAAGCAATTTTACCGGGTCGCCCGGTTCTTTTTTTTAACCAGCCCGGTTCTTTTTACACTTCCAGCTGGAGCTCAGCAGCGGCTTTTTGGACAAGATCACGCCGTGTTAGGCTTCCAGAGCCCCGGCTAAGCAATTTTACCGGGTCGCCCGGTTCTTTTTTTAACCAGCCTGGTTCTTTTTACACTTCCAGCTGGAGCTCAGCATCGTGTAAAACATAAACCAAACGATGAAATTGGTTATTTCTTCATGTATAATGATCAACTCGATACTCCCTAGCCCCCAACAGCAATTTTTTTTCATAACACTTTAACCAGAGTGACGGGAGAGTGGCATTTCAGAAAACGTGCTTATCTCGGCGAGAAAAAGCGATTTCGGCAATCAAATTTAAAACGCGTGTAAAACATAAACCAAACGATGAAATTGGTTATTTCTTCATGTATAATGATCAACTCGATACTCCCTAGCCCCCAACAGCCTTTTTTTTCATAACACTTTAACCAGAGTGACGGGAGAGCGGCATTTCAGAAAACGTGCTTATCTCGGCGAGAAAAAGCGATTTCGGCAATAACATTTAAAACGCGTGTAAAACATAAACCAAACGATGAAATTGGTTATTTCTTCATGTATAATGATCAACTCGATACTCCCTAGCCCCCAACAGCCTTTTTTTTCATAACACTTTAACCAGAGTGACGGGAGAGCGGCATTTCAGAAAACGTGCTTATCTCGGCGAGAAAAAGCGATTTCGGCAATAAAATTTAAAACGCGTGTAAAACATAAACCAAACGATGAAATTGGTTATTTCTTCATGTATAATGATCAACTCGATACTCCCTAGCCCCCAACAGCCTTTTTTTTCATAACACTTTAACCAGAGTGACGGGAGAGCGGCATTTCAGAAAACGTGCTTATCTCGGCGAGAAAAAGCGATTTCGGCAATAAAATTTAAAACGCGTGTAAAACATAAACCAAACGATGAAATTGGTTATTTCTTCATGTATAATGATCAACTCGATACTCCCTAGCCCCCAACAGCCTTTTTTTTCATAACACTTTAACCAGAGTGACGGGAGAGCGGCATTTCAGAAAACGTGCTTATCTCGGCGAGAAAAAGCGATTTCGGCAATAAAATTTAAAACGCGTGTAAAACATAAACCAAACGATGAAATTGGTTATTTCTTCATGTATAATGATCAACTCGATACTCCCTAGCCCCCAACAGCCTTTTTTTTCATAACACTTTAACCAGAGTGACGGGAGAGCGGCATTTCAGAAAACGTGCTTATCTCGGCGAGAAAAAGCGATTTCGGCAATAAAATTTAAAACGCGTGTAAAACATAAACCAAACGATGAAATTGCTTATTTCTTCATGTATAATGATCAACTCGATACTCCCTAGCCCCCAACAGCCTTTTTTTTCATAACACTTTAACCAGAGTGACGGGAGAGCGGCATTTCAGAAAACGTGCTTATCTCGGCGAGAAAAAGCGATTTCGGCAATAAAATTTAAAACGCGTGTAAAACATAAACCAAACGATGAAATTGGTTATTTCTTCATGTATAATGATCAACTCGATACTCCCTAGCCCCCAACAGCCTTTTTTTTCATAACACTTTAACCAGAGTGACGGGAGAGCGGCATTTCAGAAAACGTGCTTATCTCGGCGAGAAAAAGCGATTTCGGCAATAAAATTTAAAACGCGTGTAAAACATAAACCAAACGATGAAATTGGTTATTTCTTCATGTATAATGATCAACTCGATACTCCCTAGCCCCCAACAGCCTTTTTTTTCATAACACTTTAACCAGAGTGACGGGAGAGCGGCATTTCAGAAAACGTGCTTATCTCGGCGAGAAAAAGCGATTTCGGCAATAAAATTTAAAACGCGTGTAAAACATAAACCAAACGATGAAATTGGTTATTTCTTCATGTATAATGATCAACTCGATACTCCCTAGCCCCCAACAGCCTTTTTTTTCATAACACTTTAACCAGAGTGACGGGAGAGCGGCATTTCAGAAAACGTGCTTATCTCGGCGAGAAAAAGCGATTTCGGCAATAAAATTTAAAACGCGTGTAAAACATAAACCAAACGATGAAATTGGTTATTTCTTCATGTATAATGATCAACTCGATACGCCCTAGCCCCCAACAGCCTTTTTTTTCATAACACTTTAACCAGAGTGACGGGAGAGCGGCATTTCAGAAAACGTGCTTATCTCGGCGAGAAAAAGCGATTTCGGCAATAAAATTAAAAACGCGTGTAAAACATAAACCAAACGATGAAATTGGTTATTTCTTCATGTATAATGATCAACTCGATACTCCCTAGCCCCCAACAGCCTTTTTTTTCATAACACTTTAACCAGAGTGACGGGAGAGCGGCATTTCAGAAAACGTGCTTATTTCGGCGAGAAAAAGCGATTTCGGCAATAAAATTTAAAACGCGTGTAAAACATAAACCAAACGATGAATTTGGTTATTTCTTCATGTATAATGATCAACTCGATACTCCCTAGCCCCCAACAGCCTTTTTTTTCATAACACTTTAACCAGAGTGACGGGAGAGCGGCATTTCAGAAAACGTGCTTATCTCGGCGAGAAAAAGCGATTTCGGCAATAAAATTTAAAACGCGTGTAAAACATAAACCAAACGATGAAATTGGTTATTTCTTCATGTATAATGATCAACTCGATACTCCCTAGCCCCCAACAGCCTTTTTTTTCATAACACTTTAACCAGAGTGACGGGAGAGCGGCATTTCAGAAAACGTGCTTATCTCGGCGAGAAAAAGCGATTTCGGCAATAAAATTTAAAACCCGTGTAAAACATAAACCAAACGATGAAATTGGTTATTTCTTCATGTATAATGATCAACTCGATACTCCCTAGCCCCCAACAGCCTTTTTTTTCATAACACTTTAACCAGAGTGACGGGAGAGCGGCATTTCAGAAAACGTGCTTATCTCGGCGAGAAAAAGCGATCGGCAATAAAATTTAAAACGCGTGTAAAACATAAACCAAACGATGAAATTGGTTATTTCTTCATGTATAATGATCAACTCGATACTCCCTAGCCCCCAACAGCCTTTTTTTTCATAACACTTTAACCAGAGTGACGGGAGAGCGGCATTTCAGAAAACGTGCTTATCTCGGCGAGAAAAAGCGATTTCGGCAATAAAATTTAAAACGCGTGTAAAACATAAACCAAACGATGAAATTGGTTATTTCTTCATGTATAATGATCAACTCGATACTCCCTAGCCCCCAACAGCCTTTTTTTTCATAACACTTTAACCAGAGTGACGGGAGAGCGGCATTTCAGAAAACGTGCTTATCTCGGCGAGAAAAAGCGATTTCGGCAATAAAATTTAAAACGCGTGTAAAACATAAACCAAACGATGAAATTGGTTATTTCTTCATGTATAATGATCAACTCGATACCCCCTAGCCCCCAACAGCCTTTTTTTTCATAACACTTTAACCAGAGTGACGGGAGAGCGGCATTTCAGAAAACGTGCTTATCTCGGCGAGAAAAAGCGATTTCGGCAATAAAATTTAAAACGCGTGTAAAACATAAACCAAACGATGAAATTGGTTATTTCTTCATGTATAATGATCAACTCGACACTCCCTAGCCCCCAACAGCCTTTTTTTTCATAACACTTTAACCAGAGTGACGGGAGAGCGGCATTTCAGAAAACGTGCTTATCTCGGCGAGAAAAAGCGATTTCGGCAATAAAATTTAAAACGCGTGTAAAACATAAACCAAACGATGAAATTGGTTATTTCTTCATGTATAATGATCAACTCGATACTCCCTAGCCCCCAACAGCCTTTTTTTTCATAACACTTTAACCAGAGTGACGGGAGAGCGGCATTTCAGAAAACGTGCTTATCTCGGCGAGAAAAAGCGATTTCGGCAATAAAATTTAAAACGCGTGTAAAACATAAACCAAACGATGAAATTGGTTATTTCTTCATGTATAATGATCAACTCGATACTCCCTAGCCCCCAACAGCCTTTTTTTTCATAACACTTTAACCAGAGTGACGGGAGAGCGGCATTTCAGAAAACGTGCTTATCTCGGCGAGAAAAAGCGATTTCGGCAATAAAATTTAAAACGCGTGTAAAACATAAACCAAACGATAAAATTGGTTATTTCTTCATGTATAATGATCAACTCGATACTCCCTAGCCCCCAACAGCCTTTTTTTTCATAACACTTTAACCAGAGTGACGGGAGAGTGGCATTTCAGAAAACGTGCTTATCTCGGCGAGAAAAAGCGATTTCGGCAATAAAATTTAAAACGCGTGTAAAACATAAACCAAACGATGAAATTGGTTATTTCTTCATGTATAATGATCAACTCGATACTCCCTAGCCCCCAACAGCCTTTTTTTTCATAACACTTTAACCAGAGTGACGGGAGAGCGGCATTTCAGAAAACGTGCTTATCTCGGCGAGAAAAAGCGATTTCGGCAATAAAATTTAAAACGCATGTAAAACATAAACCAAACGATGAAATTGGTTATTTCTTCATGTATAATGATCAACTCGATACTCCCTAGCCCCCAACAGCCTTTTTTTTCATAACACTTTAACCAGAGTGACGGGAGAGCGGCATTTCAGAAAACGTGCTTATCTCGGCGAGAAAAAGCGATTTCGGCAATAAAATTTAAAACGCGTGTAAAACATAAACCAAACGATGAAATTGGTTATTTCTTCATGTATAATGATCAACTCGATACTCCCTAGCCCCCAACAGCCTTTTTTTTCATAACACTTTAACCAGAGTGACGGGAGAGCGGCATTTCAGAAAACGTGCTTATCTCGGCGAGAAAAAGCGATTTCGGCAATAAAATTTAAAACGCGTGTAAAACATAAACCAAACGATGAAATTGGTTATTTCTTCATGTATAATGATCAACTCGATACTCCCTAGCCCCCAACAGCCTTTTTTTTCATAACACTTTAACCAGAGTGACGGGAGAGCGGCATTTCAGAAAACGTGCTTATCTCGACGAGAAAAAGCGATTTCGGCAATAAAATTTAAAACGCATGTAAAACATAAACCAAACGATGAAATTGGTTATTTCTTCATGTATAATGATCAACTCGATACTCCCTAGCCCCCAACAGCCTTTTTTTTCACAACACTTTAACCAGAGTGACGGGAGAGCGGCATTTCAGAAAACGTGCTTATCTCGGCGAGAAAAAGCGATTTCGGCAATAAAATTTAAAACGCGTGTAAAACATAAACCAAACGATGAAATTGGTTATTTCTTCATGTATAATGATCAACTCGATACTCCCTAGCCCCCAACAGCCTTTTTTTTCATAACACTTTAACCAGAGTGACGGGAGAGCGGCATTTCAGAAAACGTGCTTATCTCGGCGAGAAAAAGCGATTTCGGCAATAAAATTTAAAACGCGTGTAAAACATAAACCAAACGATGAAATTGGTTATTTCTTCATGTATAATGATCAACTCGATACTCCCTAGCCCCCAACAGCCTTTTTTTTCATAACACTTTAACCAGAGTGACGGGAGAGCGGCATTTCAGAAAACGTGCTTATCTCGGCGAGAAAAAGCGATTTCGGCAATAAAATTTAAAACAAGTGTAAAACATAAACCAAACGATGAAATTGGTTATTTCTTCATGTATAATGATCAACTCGATACTCCCTAGCCCCCAACAGCCTTTTTTTTCATAACACTTTAACCAGAGTGACGGGAGAGCGGCATTTCAGAAAACGTGCTTATCTCGGCGAGAAAAAGCGATTTCGGCAATAAAATTTAAAACGCGTGTAAAACATAAACCAAACGATGAAATTGGTTATTTCTTCATGTATAATGATCAACTCGATACTCCCTAGCCCCCAACAGCCTTTTTTTTCATAACACTTTAACCAGAGTGACGGGAGAGCGGCATTTCAGAAAACGTGCTTATCTCGGCGAGAAAAAGCGATTTCGGCAATAAAATTTAAAACGCGTGTAAAACATAAACCAAACGATGAAATTGGTTATTTCTTCATGTATAATGATCAACTCGATACTCCCTAGCCCCCAACAGCCTTTTTTTTCATAACACTTTAACCAGAGTGACGGGAGAGCGGCATTTCAGAAAACGTGCTTATCTCGGCGAGAAAAAGCGATTTCGGCAATAAAATTTAAAACGCGTGTAAAACATAAACCAAACGATGAAATTGGTTATTTCTTCATGTATAATGATCAACTCGACACTCCCTAGCCCCCAACAGCCTTTTTTTTCATAACACTTTAACCAGAGTGACGGGAGAGCGGCATTTCAGAAAACGTGCTTATCTCGGCGAGAAAAAGCGATTTCGGCAATAAAATTTAAAACGCGTGTAAAACATAAACCAAACGATGAAATTGGTTATTTCTTCATGTATAATGATCAACTCGATACTCCCTAGCCCCCAACAGCCTTTTTTTTCATAACACTTTAACCAGAGTGACGGGAGAGCGGCATTTCAGAAAACGTGCTTATCTCGGCGAGAAAAAGCGATTTCGGCAATAAAATTTAAAACGCGTGTAAAACATAAACCAAACGATGAAATTGGTTATTTCTTCATGTATAATGATCAACTCGATACTCCCTAGCCCCCAACAGCCTTTTTTTTCATAACACTTTAACCAGAGTGACGGGAGAGCGGCATTTCAGAAAACGTGCTTATCTCGGCGAGAAAAAGCGATTTCGGCAATAAAATTTAAAACGCGTGTAAAACATAAACCAAACGATGAAATTGGTTATTTCTTCATGTATAATGATCAACTCGATACTCCCTAGCCCCAACAGCCTTTTTTTTCATAACACTTTAACCAGAGTGACGGGAGAGCGGCATTTCAGAAAACGTGCTTATCTCGGCGAGAAAAAGCGATTTCGGCAATAAAATTTAAAACGCGTGTAAAACATAAACCAAACGATGAAATTGGTTATTTCTTCATGTATAATGATCAACTCGATACTCCCTAGCCCCCAACAGCCTTTTTTTTCATAACACTTTAACCAGAGTGACGGGAGAGCGGCATTTCAGAAAACGTGCTTATCTCGGCGAGAAAAAGCGATTTCGGCAATAAAATTTAAAACGCGTGTAAAACATAAACCAAACGATGAAATTGGTTATTTCTTCATGTATAATGATCAACTCGATACTCCCTAGCCCCCAACAGCCTTTTTTTTCATAACACTTTAACCAGAGTGACGGGAGAGCGGCATTTCAGAAAACGTGCTTATCTCGGCGAGAAAAAGCGATTTCGGCAATAAAATTTAAAACGCGTGTAAAACATAAACCAAACGATGAAATTGGTTATTTCTTCATGTATAATGATCAACTCGATACTCCCTAGCCCCCAACAGCCTTTTTTTTCATAACACTTTAACCAGAGTGACGGGAGAGCGGCATTTCAGAAAACGTGCTTATCTCGGCGAGAAAAAGCGATTTCGGCAATAAAATTTAAAACGCGTGTAAAACATAAACCAAACGATGAAATTGGTTATTTCTTCATGTATAATGATCAACTCGATACTCCCTAGCCCCCAACAGCCTTTTTTTTCATAACACTTTAACCAGAGTGACGGGAGAGCGGCATTTCAGAAAACGTGCTTATCTCGGCGAGAAAAAGCGATTTCGGCAATAAAATTTAAAACGCGTGTAAAACATAAACCAAACGATGAAATTGGTTATTTCTTCATGTATAATGATCAACTCGATACTCCCTAGACCCCAACAGCCTTTTTTTTCATAACACTTTAACCAGAGTGACGGGAGAGCGGCATTTCAGAAAACGTGCTTATCTCGGCGAGAAAAAGCGATTTCGGCAATAAAATTTAAAACGCGTGTAAAACATAAACCAAACGATGAAATTGGTTATTTCTTCATGTATAATGATCAACTCGATACTCCCTAGCCCCCAACAGCCTTTTTTTTCATAACACTTTAACCAGAGTGACGGGAGAGCGGCATTTCAGAAAACGTGCTTATCTCGGCGAGAAAAAGCGATTTCGGCAATAAAATTTAAAACGCGTGTAAAACATAAACCAAACGATGAAATTGGTTATTTCTTCATGTATAATGATCAACTCGATACTCCCTAGCCCCCAACAGCCTTTTTTTTCATAACACTTTAACCAGAGTGACGGGAGAGCGGCATTTCAGAAAACGTGCTTATCTCGGCGAGAAAAAGCGATTTCGGCAATAAATTTAAAACGCGTGTAAAACATAAACCAAACGATGAAATTGGTTATTTCTTCATGTATAATGATCAACTCGATACTCCCTAGCCCCCAACAGCCTTTTTTTTCATAACACTTTAACCAGAGTGACGGGAGAGCGGCATTTCAGAAAACGTGCTTATCTCGGCGAGAAAAAGCGATTTCGGCAATAAAATTTAAAACGCGTGTAAAACATAAACCAAACGATGAAATTGGTTATTTCTTCATGTATAATGATCAACTCGATACTCCCTAGCCCCCAACAGCCTTTTTTTTCATAACACTTTAACCAGAGTGACGGGAGAGCGGCATTTCAGAAAACGTGCTTATCTCGGCGAGAAAAAGCGATTTCGGCAATAAAATTTAAAACGCGTGTAAAACATAAACCAAACGATGAAATTGGTTATTTCTTCATGTATAATGATCAACTCGATACTCCCTAGCCCCCAACAGCCTTTTTTTTCATAACACTTTAACCAGAGTGACGGGAGAGCGGCATTTCAGAAAACGTGCTTATCTCGGCGAGAAAAAGCGATTTCGGCAATAAAATTTAAAACGCGTGTAAAACATAAACCAAACGATGAAATTGGTTATTTCTTCATGTATAATGATCAACTCGATACTCCCTAGCCCCCAACAGCCTTTTTTTTTCATAACACTTTAACCAGAGTGACGGGAGAGCGGCATTTCAGAAAACGTGCTTATCTCGGCGAGAAAAAGCGATTTCGGCAATAAAATTTAAAACGCGTGTAAAACATAAACCAAACGATGAAATTGGTTATTTCTTCATGTATAATGATCAACTCGATACTCCCTAGCCCCCAACAGCCTTTTTTTTCATAACACTTTAACCAGAGTGACGGGAGAGCGGCATTTCAGAAAACGTGCTTATCTCGGCGAGAAAAAGCGATTTCGGCAATAAAATTTAAAACGCGTGTAAAACATAAACCAAACGATGAAATTGGTTATTTCTTCATGTATAATGATCAACTCGATACTCCCTAGCCCCCAACAGCCTTTTTTTTCATAACACTTTAACCAGAGTGACGGGAGAGCGGCATTTCAGAAAACGTGCTTATCTCGGCGAGAAAAAGCGATTTCGGCAATAAAATTTAAAACGCGTGTAAAACATAAACCAAACGATGAAATTGGTTATTTCTTCATGTATATGATCAACTCGATACTCCCTAGCCCCCAACAGCCTTTTTTTTCATAACACTTTAACCAGAGTGACGGGAGAGCGGCATTTCAGAAAACGTGCTTATCTCGGCGAGAAAAAGCGATTTCGGCAATAAAATTTAAAACGCGTGTAAAACATAAACCAAACGATGAAATTGGTTATTTCTTCATGTATAATGATCAACTCGATACTCCCTAGCCCCCAACAGCCTTTTTTTTCATAACACTTTAACCAGAGTGACGGGAGAGCGGCATTTCAGAAAACGTGCTTATCTCGGCGAGAAAAAGCGATTTCGGCAATAAAATTTAAAACGCGTGTAAAACATAAACCAAACGATGAAATTGGTTATTTCTTCATGTATAATGATCAACTCGATACTCCCTAGCCCCCAACAGCCTTTTTTTCATAACACTTTAACCAGAGTGACGGGAGAGCGGCATTTCAGAAAACGTGCTTATCTCGGCGAGAAAAAGCGATTTCGGCAATAAAATTTAAAACGCGTGTAAAACATAAACCAAACGATGAAATTGGTTATTTCTTCATGTATAATGATCAACTCGATACTCCCTAGCCCCCAACAGCCTTTTTTTTCATAACACTTTAACCAGAGTGACGGGAGAGCGGCATTTCAGAAAACGTGCTTATCTCGGCGAGAAAAGCGATTTCGGCAATAAAATTTAAAACGCGTGTAAAACATAAACCAAACGATGAAATTGGTTATTTCTTCATGTATAATGATCAACTCGATACTCCTAGCCCCCAACAGCCTTTTTTTTCATAACACTTTAACCAGAGTGACGGGAGAGCGGCATTTCAGAAAACGTGCTTATCTCGGCGAGAAAAAGCGATTTCGGCAATAAAATTTAAAACGCGTGTAAAACATAAACCAAACGATGAAATTGGTTATTTCTTCATGTATAATGATCAACTCGATACTCCCTAGCCCCCAACAGCCTTTTTTTTCATAACACTTTAACCAGAGTGACGGGAGAGCGGCATTTCAGAAAACGTGCTTATCTCGGCGAGAAAAAGCGATTTCGGCAATAAAATTTAAAACGCGTGTAAAACATAAACCAAACGATGAAATTGGTTATTTCTTCATGTATAATGATCAACTCGATACTCCCTAGCCCCCAACAGCCTTTTTTTTCATAACACTTTAACCAGAGTGACGGGAGAGCGGCATTTCAGAAAACGTGCTTATCTCGGCGAGAAAAAGCGATTTCGGCAATAAAATTTAAAACGCGTGTAAAACATAAACCAAACGATGAAATTGGTTATTTCTTCATGTATAATGATCAACTCGATACTCCCTAGCCCCCAACAGCCTTTTTTTTCATAACACTTTAACCAGAGTGACGGGAGAGCGGCATTTCAGAAAACGTGCTTATCTCGGCGAGAAAAAGCGATTTCGGCAATAAAATTTAAAACGCGTGTAAAACATAAACCAAACGATGAAATTGGTTATTTCTTCATGTATAATGATCAACTCGATACTCCCTAGCCCCAACAGCCTTTTTTTTCATAACACTTTAACCAGAGTGACGGGAGAGCGGCATTTCAGAAAACGTGCTTATCTCGGCGAGAAAAAGCGATTTCGGCAATAAAATTTAAAACGCGTGTAAAACATAAACCAAACGATGAAATTGGTTATTTCTTCATGTATAATGATCAACTCGATACTCCCTAGCCCCCAACAGCCTTTTTTTTCATAACACTTTAACCAGAGTGACGGGAGAGCGGCATTTCAGAAAACGTGCTTATCTCGGCGAGAAAAAGCGATTTCGGCAATAAAATTTAAAACGCGTGTAAAACATAAACCAAACGATGAAATTGGTTATTTCTTCATGTATAATGATCAACTCGATACTCCCTAGCCCCCAACAGCCTTTTTTTTCATAACACTTTAACCAGAGTGACGGGAGAGCGGCATTTCAGAAAACGTGCTTATCTCGGCGAGAAAAAGCGATTTCGGCAATAAAATTTAAAACGCGTGTAAAACATAAACCAAACGATGAAATTGGTTATTTCTTCATGTATAATGATCAACTCGATACTCCCTAGCCCCCAACAGCCTTTTTTTTCATAACACTTTAACCAGAGTGACGGGAGAGCGGCATTTCAGAAAACGTGCTTATCTCGGCGAGAAAAAGCGATTTCGGCAATAAAATTTAAAACGCGTGTAAAACATAAACCAAACGATGAAATTGGTTATTTCTTCATGTATAATGATCAACTCGATACTCCCTAGCCCCCAACAGCCTTTTTTTTCATAACACTTTAACCAGAGTGACGGGAGAGCGGCATTTCAGAAAACGTGCTTATCTCGGCGAGAAAAAGCGATTTCGGCAATAAAATTTAAAACGCGTGTAAAACATAAACCAAACGATGAAATTGGTTATTTCTTCATGTATAATGATCAACTCGATACTCCCTAGCCCCCAACAGCCTTTTTTTTCATAACACTTTAACCAGAGTGACGGGAGAGCGGCATTTCAGAAAACGTGCTTATCTCGGCGAGAAAAAGCGATTTCGGCAATAAAATTTAAAACGCGTGTAAAACATAAACCAAACGATGAAATTGGTTATTTCTTCATGTATAATGATCAACTCGATACTCCCTAGCCCCCAACAGCCTTTTTTTTCATAACACTTTAACCAGAGTGACGGGAGAGCGGCATTTCAGAAAACGTGCTTATCTCGGCGAGAAAAAGCGATTTCGGCAATAAAATTTAAAACGCGTGTAAAACATAAACCAAACGATGAAATTGGTTATTTCTTCATGTATAATGATCAACTCGATACTCCCTAGCCCCCAACAGCCTTTTTTTTCATAACACTTTAACCAGAGTGACGGGAGAGCGGCATTTCAGAAAACGTGCTTATCTCGGCGAGAAAAAGCGATTTCGGCAATAAAATTTAAAACGCGTGTAAAACATAAACCAAACGATATGAAATTGGTTATTTCTTCATGTATAATGATCAACTCGATACTCCCTAGCCCCCAACAGCCTTTTTTTCATAACACTTTAACCAGAGTGACGGGAGAGCGGCATTTCAGAAAACGTGCTTATCTCGGCGAGAAAAAGCGATTTCGGCAATAAAATTTAAAACGCGTGTAAAACATAAACCAAACGATGAAATTGGTTATTTCTTCATGTATAATGATCAACTCGATACTCCCTAGCCCCCAACAGCCTTTTTTTTCATAACACTTTAACCAGAGTGACGGGAGAGCGGCATTTCAGAAAACGTGCTTATCTCGGCGAGAAAAAGCGATTTCGGCAATAAAATTTAAAACGCGTGTAAAACATAAACCAAACGATGAAATTGGTTATTTCTTCATGTATAATGATCAACTCGATACTCCCTAGCCCCCAACAGCCTTTTTTTTCATAACACTTTAACCAGAGTGACGGGAGAGCGGCATTTCAGAAAACGTGCTTATCTCGGCGAGAAAAAGCGATTTCGGCAATAAAATTTAAAACGCGTGTAAAACATAAACCAAACGATGAAATTGGTTATTTCTTCATGTATAATGATCAACTCGATACTCCCTAGCCCCCAACAGCCTTTTTTTTCATAACACTTTAACCAGAGTGACGGGAGAGCGGCATTTCAGAAAACGTGCTTATCTCGGCGAGAAAAAGCGATTTCGGCAATAAAATTTAAAACGCGTGTAAAACATAAACCAAACGATGAAATTGGTTATTTCTTCATGTATAATGATCAACTCGATACTCCCTAGCCCCCAACAGCCTTTTTTTTCATAACACTTTAACCAGAGTGACGGGAGAGCGGCATTTCAGAAAACGTGCTTATCTCGGCGAGAAAAAGCGATTTCGGCAATAAATTTAAAACGCGTGTAAAACATAAACCAAACGATGAAATTGGTTATTTCTTCATGTATAATGATCAACTCGATACTCCCTAGCCCCCAACAGCCTTTTTTTTCATAACACTTTAACCAGAGTGACGGGAGAGCGGCATTTCAGAAAACGTGCTTATCTCGGCGAGAAAAAGCGATTTCGGCAATAAAATTTAAAACGCGTGTAAAACATAAACCAAACGATGAAATTGGTTATTTCTTCATGTATAATGATCAACTCGATACTCCCTAGCCCCCAACAGCCTTTTTTTTCATAACACTTTAACCAGAGTGACGGGAGAGCGGCATTTCAGAAAACGTGCTTATCTCGGCGAGAAAAAGCGATTTCGGCAATAAAATTTAAAACGCGTGTAAAACATAAACCAAACGATGAAATTGGTTATTTCTTCATGTATAATGATCAACTCGATACTCCCTAGCCCCCAACAGCCTTTTTTTTCATAACACTTTAACCAGAGTGACGGGAGAGCGGCATTTCAGAAAACGTGCTTATCTCGGCGAGAAAAAGCGATTTCGGCAATAAAATTTAAAACGCGTGTAAAACATAAACCAAACGATGAAATTGGTTATTTCTTCATGTATAATGATCAACTCGATACTCCCTAGCCCCCAACAGCCTTTTTTTTCATAACACTTTAACCAGAGTGACGGGAGAGCGGCATTTCAGAAAACGTGCTTATCTCGGCGAGAAAAAGCGATTTCGGCAATAAAATTTAAAACGCGTGTAAAACATAAACCAAACGATGAAATTGGTTATTTCTTCATGTATAATGATCAACTCGATACTCCCTAGCCCCCAACAGCCTTTTTTTTCATAACACTTTAACCAGAGTGACGGGAGAGCGGCATTTCAGAAAACGTGCTTATCTCGGCGAGAAAAAGCGATTTCGGCAATAAAATTTAAAACGCGTGTAAAACATAAACCAAACGATGAAATTGGTTATTTCTTCATGTATAATGATCAACTCGATACTCCCTAGCCCCCAACAGCCTTTTTTTTCATAACACTTTAACCAGAGTGACGGGAGAGCGGCATTTCAGAAAACGTGCTTATCTCGGCGAGAAAAAGCGATTTCGGCAATAAAATTTAAAACGCGTGTAAAACATAAACCAAACGATGAAATTGGTTATTTCTTCATGTATAATGATCAACTCGATACTCCCTAGCCCCCAACAGCCTTTTTTTTCATAACACTTTAACCAGAGTGACGGGAGAGCGGCATTTCAGAAAACGTGCTTATCTCGGCGAGAAAAAGCGATTTCGGCAATAAAATTTAAAACGCGTGTAAAACATAAACCAAACGATGAAATTGGTTATTTCTTCATGTATAATGATCAACTCGATACTCCCTAGCCCCCAACAGCCTTTTTTTTCATAACACTTTAACCAGAGTGACGGGAGAGCGGCATTTCAGAAAACGTGCTTATCTCGGCGAGAAAAAGCGATTTCGGCAATAAAATTTAAAACGCGTGTAAAACATAAACCAAACGATGAAATTGGTTATTTCTTCATGTATAATGATCAACTCGATACTCCCTAGCCCCCAACAGCCTTTTTTTTCATAACACTTTAACCAGAGTGACGGGAGAGCGGCATTTCAGAAAACGTGCTTATCTCGGCGAGAAAAAGCGATTTCGGCAATAAAATTTAAAACGCGTGTAAAACATAAACCAAACGATGAAATTGGTTATTTCTTCATGTATAATGATCAACTCGATACTCCCTAGCCCCCAACAGCCTTTTTTTTCATAACACTTTAACCAGAGTGACGGGAGAGCGGCATTTCAGAAAACGTGCTTATCTCGGCGAGAAAAAGCGATTTCGGCAATAAAATTTAAAACGCGTGTAAAACATAAACCAAACGATGAAATTGGTTATTTCTTCATGTATAATGATCAACTCGATACTCCCTAGCCCCCAACAGCCTTTTTTTTCATAACACTTTAACCAGAGTGACGGGAGAGCGGCATTTCAGAAAACGTGCTTATCTCGGCGAGAAAAAGCGATTTCGGCAATAAAATTTAAAACGCGTGTAAAACATAAACCAAACGATGAAATTGGTTATTTCTTCATGTATAATGATCAACTCGATACTCCCTAGCCCCCAACAGCCTTTTTTTTCATAACACTTTAACCAGAGTGACGGGAGAGCGGCATTTCAGAAAACGTGCTTATCTCGGCGAGAAAAAGCGATTTCGGCAATAAAATTTAAAACGCGTGTAAAACATAAACCAAACGATGAAATTGGTTATTTCTTCATGTATAATGATCAACTCGATACTCCCTAGCCCCCAACAGCCTTTTTTTTCATAACACTTTAACCAGAGTGACGGGAGAGCGGCATTTCAGAAAACGTGCTTATCTCGGCGAGAAAAAGCGATTTCGGCAATAAAATTTAAAACGCGTGTAAAACATAAACCAAACGATGAAATTGGTTATTTCTTCATGTATAATGATCAACTCGATACTCCCTAGCCCCCAACAGCCTTTTTTTTCATAACACTTTAACCAGAGTGACGGGAGAGCGGCATTTCAGAAAACGTGCTTATCTCGGCGAGAAAAAGCGATTTCGGCAATAAAATTTAAAACGCGTGTAAAACATAAACCAAACGATGAAATTGGTTATTTCTTCATGTATAATGATCAACTCGATACTCCCTAGCCCCCAACAGCCTTTTTTTTCATAACACTTTAACCAGAGTGACGGGAGAGCGGCATTTCAGAAAACGTGCTTATCTCGGCGAGAAAAAGCGATTTCGGCAATAAAATTTAAAACGCGTGTAAAACATAAACCAAACGATGAAATTGGTTATTTCTTCATGTATAATGATCAACTCGATACTCCCTAGCCCCCAACAGCCTTTTTTTTCATAACACTTTAACCAGAGTGACGGGAGAGCGGCATTTCAGAAAACGTGCTTATCTCGGCGAGAAAAAGCGATTTCGGCAATAAAATTTAAAACGCGTGTAAAACATAAACCAAACGATGAAATTGGTTATTTCTTCATGTATAATGATCAACTCGATACTCCCTAGCCCCCAACAGCCTTTTTTTTCATAACACTTTAACCAGAGTGACGGGAGAGCGGCATTTCAGAAAACGTGCTTATCTCGGCGAGAAAAAGCGATTTCGGCAATAAAATTTAAAACGCGTGTAAAACATAAACCAAACGATGAAATTGGTTATTTCTTCATGTATAATGATCAACTCGATACTCCCTAGCCCCCAACAGCCTTTTTTTTCATAACACTTTAACCAGAGTGACGGGAGAGCGGCATTTCAGAAAACGTGCTTATCTCGGCGAGAAAAAGCGATTTCGGCAATAAATTTAAAACGCGTGTAAAACATAAACCAAACGATGAAATTGGTTATTTCTTCATGTATAACAACTCGATACTCCCTAGCCCCCAACAGCCTTTTTTTTCATAACACTTTAACCAGAGTGACGGGAGAGCGGCATTTCAGAAAACGTGCTTATCTCGGCGAGAAAAAGCGATTTCGGCAATAAAATTTAAAACGCGTGTAAAACATAAACCAAACGATGAAATTGGTTATTTCTTCATGTATAATGATCAACTCGATACTCCCTAGCCCCCAACAGCCTTTTTTTTCATAACACTTTAACCAGAGTGACGGGAGAGCGGCATTTCAGAAAACGTGCTTATCTCGGCGAGAAAAAGCGATTTCGGCAATAAAATTTAAAACGCGTGTAAAACATAAACCAAACGATGAAATTGGTTATTTCTTCATGTATAATGATCAACTCGATACTCCCTAGCCCCCAACAGCCTTTTTTTTCATAACACTTTAACCAGAGTGACGGGAGAGCGGCATTTCAGAAAACGTGCTTATCTCGGCGAGAAAAAGCGATTTCGGCAATAAAATTTAAAACGCGTGTAAAACATAAACCAAACGATGAAATTGGTTATTTCTTCATGTATAATGATCAACTCGATACTCCCTAGCCCCCAACAGCCTTTTTTTTCATAACACTTTAACCAGAGTGACGGGAGAGCGGCATTTCAGAAAACGTGCTTATCTCGGCGAGAAAAAGCGATTTCGGCAATAAAATTTAAAACGCGTGTAAAACATAAACCAAACGATGAAATTGGTTATTTCTTCATGTATAATGATCAACTCGATACTCCCTAGCCCCCAACAGCCTTTTTTTTCATAACACTTTAACCAGAGTGACGGGAGAGCGGCATTTCAGAAAACGTGCTTATCTCGGCGAGAAAAAGCGATTTCGGCAATAAAATTTAAAACGCGTGTAAAACATAAACCAAACGATGAAATTGGTTATTTCTTCATGTATAATGATCAACTCGATACTCCCTAGCCCCCAACAGCCTTTTTTTTCATAACACTTTAACCAGAGTGACGGGAGAGCGGCATTTCAGAAAACGTGCTTATCTCGGCGAGAAAAAGCGATTTCGGCAATAAAATTTAAAACGCGTGTAAAACATAAACCAAACGATGAAATTGGTTATTTCTTCATGTATAATGATCAACTCGATACTCCCTAGCCCCCAACAGCCTTTTTTTTCATAACACTTTAACCAGAGTGACGGGAGAGCGGCATTTCAGAAAACGTGCTTATCTCGGCGAGAAAAAGCGATTTCGGCAATAAAATTTAAAACGCGTGTAAAACATAAACCAAACGATGAAATTGGTTATTTCTTCATGTATAATGATCAACTCGATACTCCCTAGCCCCCAACAGCCTTTTTTTTCATAACACTTTAACCAGAGTGACGGGAGAGCGGCATTTCAGAAAACGTGCTTATCTCGGCGAGAAAAAGCGATTTCGGCAATAAAATTTAAAACGCGTGTAAAACATAAACCAAACGATGAAATTGGTTATTTCTTCATGTATAATGATCAACTCGATACTCCCTAGCCCCCAACAGCCTTTTTTTTCATAACACTTTAACCAGAGTGACGGGAGAGCGGCATTTCAGAAAACGTGCTTATCTCGGCGAGAAAAAGCGATTTCGGCAATAAAATTTAAAACGCGTGTAAAACATAAACCAAACGATGAAATTGGTTATTTCTTCATGTATAATGATCAACTCGATACTCCCTAGCCCCCAACAGCCTTTTTTTTCATAACACTTTAACCAGAGTGACGGGAGAGCGGCATTTCAGAAAACGTGCTTATCTCGGCGAGAAAAAGCGATTTCGGCAATAAAATTTAAAACGCGTGTAAAACATAAACCAAACGATGAAATTGGTTATTTCTTCATGTATAATGATCAACTCGATACTCCCTAGCCCCCAACAGCCTTTTTTTTCATAACACTTTAACCAGAGTGACGGGAGAGCGGCATTTCAGAAAACGTGCTTATCTCGGCGAGAAAAAGCGATTTCGGCAATAAAATTTAAAACGCGTGTAAAACATAAACCAAACGATGAAATTGGTTATTTCTTCATGTATAATGATCAACTCGATACTCCCTAGCCCCCAACAGCCTTTTTTTTCATAACACTATAACCAGAGTGACGGGAGAGCGGCATTTCAGAAAACGTGCTTATCTCGGCGAGAAAAAGCGATTTCGGCAATAAAATTTAAAACGCGTGTAAAACATAAACCAAACGATGAAATTGGTTATTTCTTCATGTATAATGATCAACTCGATACTCCCTAGCCCCCAACAGCCTTTTTTTTCATAACACTTTAACCAGAGTGACGGGAGAGCGGCATTTCAGAAAACGTGCTTATCTCGGCGAGAAAAAGCGATTTCGGCAATAAAATTTAAAACGCGTGTAAAACATAAACCAAACGATGAAATTGGTTATTTCTTCATGTATAATGATCAACTCGATACTCCCTAGCCCCCAACAGCCTTTTTTTTCATAACACTTTAACCAGAGTGACGGGAGAGCGGCATTTCAGAAAACGTGCTTATCTCGGCGAGAAAAAGCGATTTCGGCAATAAAATTTAAAACGCGTGTAAAACATAAACCAAACGATGAAATTGGTTATTTCTTCATGTATAATGATCAACTCGATACTCCCTAGCCCCCAACAGCCTTTTTTTTCATAACACTTTAACCAGAGTGACGGGAGAGCGGCATTTCAGAAAACGTGCTTATCTCGGCGAGAAAAAGCGATTTCGGCAATAAAATTTAAAACGCGTGTAAAACATAAACCAAACGATGAAATTGGTTATTTCTTCATGTATAATGATCAACTCGATACTCCCTAGCCCCCAACAGCCTTTTTTTTCATAACACTTTAACCAGAGTGACGGGAGAGCGGCATTTCAGAAAACGTGCTTATCTCGGCGAGAAAAAGCGATTTCGGCAATAAAATTTAAAACGCGTGTAAAACATAAACCAAACGATGAAATTGGTTATTTCTTCATGTATAATGATCAACTCGATACTCCCTAGCCCCCAACAGCCTTTTTTTTCATAACACTTTAACCAGAGTGACGGGAGAGCGGCATTTCAGAAAACGTGCTTATCTCGGCGAGAAAAAGCGATTTCGGCAATAAAATTTAAAACGCGTGTAAAACATAAACCAAACGATGAAATTGGTTATTTCTTCATGTATAATGATCAACTCGATACTCCCTAGCCCCCAACAGCCTTTTTTTTCATAACACTTTAACCAGAGTGACGGGAGAGCGGCATTTCAGAAAACGTGCTTATCTCGGCGAGAAAAAGCGATTTCGGCAATAAAATTTAAAACGCGTGTAAAACATAAACCAAACGATGAAATTGGTTATTTCTTCATGTATAATGATCAACTCGATACTCCCTAGCCCCCAACAGCCTTTTTTTTCATAACACTTTAACCAGAGTGACGGGAGAGCGGCATTTCAGAAAACGTGCTTATCTCGGCGAGAAAAAGCGATTTCGGCAATAAAATTTAAAACGCGTGTAAAACATAAACCAAACGATGAAATTGGTTATTTCTTCATGTATAATGATCAACTCGAGTCGAGCTCCAGGGAGAGAGGCTGATTTTTCGCTTTTTGAGGCCGACCGACGAACCGGCGCGGGGCGGACTCAAAAGCCCGCAGAGCCGTAGGCACTTAGAAAAGTTTCGCCTTTGGCTGTGAGCTCCAGGGGAGAGGCTGGTTTTGCGTTATTTTAGGCCGGCTGGAGAACCGGCGCGGGTCGGACGCACAATCCCCGCAGAGCCGTGGGCACTTAGAAAATTTTTGCCAAGTTGGCTCTGAGCGCCTGGTACCTAATATGGAAGTATAGAGGCCGACTTTCGGGCAAGATCACGCCGCGTTAGGCTTCCAGGACCCCGGCTAAGCAATTTTACCGGGCCGCCCGGTTCTTTTTTTGAACCAGCCCGGTTCTTTTTACACTTCCAGCTGGAGCTCAGCAGCGGCTTTTTGCGCAAGATCACGCCGGGTTAGGCTTCCAGGACCTCGGCTAAGCAATTCTACCGGGCCGCCCGGTTCTTTTTTTGAACCAGCCCGGTTCTTTTTACACTTCCAGCTGGAGCTCACGAGCGGCTTTTTGGACAAGATCACGCCGTGTTAGGCTTCCAGAGCCCCGGCTAAGCAATTTTACCGGCCCGCCCGGTTCTTTTTTTTAACCAGCCCGGTTCTTTTTACACTTCCAGCTGGAGCTCAGCAGCGGGTTTTTGGACAAGATCACGCCGTGTTAGGCTTCCAGAGCCCCGGCTAAGCAATTTTACAGGGTCGCCCGGTTCTTTTTTTTAACCAGCCCGGTTTTTTTTACACTTCCAGCTGGAGCTCAGCAGCGGCTTTTTGCACAGTATCACGCCGGGTTAGGCTTCCAGAGCCCCGGCTAAGCAATTTTACCGGGCCGCCCGGTTCTTTTTTTTAACCAGCCCGGTTCTTTTTACACTTCCAGCTGGAGCTCAGCAGCGGCTTTTTGGACAAGATCACGCCGTGTTAGGCTTCCAGAGCCCCGGCTAAGCAATTTTACCGGGTCGCCCGGTTCTTTTTTTAACCAGCCCGGTTCTTTTTACACTTCCAGCTGGAGCTCAGCATCGTGTAAAACATAAACCAAACGATGAAATTGGTTATTTCTTCATGTATAATGATCAACTCGATACTCCCTAGCCCCCAACAGCCTTTTTTTTCATAACACTTTAACCAGAGTGACGGGAGAGCGGCATTTCAGAAAACGT
Organism: Syngnathus leptorhynchus; assembly: GCF_054491065.1. Lineage (NCBI taxonomy): Eukaryota > Metazoa > Chordata > Actinopteri > Syngnathiformes > Syngnathidae > Syngnathus > Syngnathus leptorhynchus. The sequence goes on along the minus strand of NW_028232212.1, from coordinate 62,371 downwards.
GCTTATCTCGGCGAGAAAAAGCGATTTCGGCAATAAAATTTAAAACGCGTGTAAAACATAAACCAAACGATGAAATTGGTTATTTCTTCATGTATAATGATCAACTCGATACTCCCTAGCCCCCAACAGCCTTTTTTTTCATAACACTTTAACCAGAGTGACGGGAGAGCGGCATTTCAGAAAACGTGCTTATCTCGGCGAGAAAAAGCGATTTCGGCAATAAAATTTAAAACGCGTGTAAAACATAAACCAAACGATGAAATTGGTTATTTCTTCATGTATAATGATCAACTCGATACTCCCTAGCCCCCAACAGCCTTTTTTTTTCATAACACTTTAACCAGAGTGACGGGAGAGCGGCATTTCAGAAAACGTGCTTATCTCGGCGAGAAAAAGCGATTTCGGCAATAAAATTTAAAACGCGTGTAAAACATAAACCAAACGATGAAATTGGTTATTTCTTCATGTATAATGATCAACTCGATACTCCCTAGCCCCCAACAGCCTTTTTTTTCATAACACTTTAACCAGAGTGACGGGAGAGCGGCATTTCAGAAAACGTGCTTATCTCGGCGAGAAAAAGCGATTTCGGCAATAAAATTTAAAACGCGTGTAAAACATAAACCAAACGATGAAATTGGTTATTTCTTCATGTATAATGATCAACTCGATACTCCCTAGCCCCCAACAGCCTTTTTTTTCATAACACTTTAACCAGAGTGACGGGAGAGCGGCATTTCAGAAAACGTGCTTATCTCGGCGAGAAAAAGCGATTTCGGCAATAAAATTTAAAACGCGTGTAAAACATAAACCAAACGATGAAATTGGTTATTTCTTCATGTATAATGATCAACTCGATACTCCCTAGCCCCCAACAGCCTTTTTTTTCATAACACTTTAACCAGAGTGACGGGAGAGCGGCATTTCAGAAAACGTGCTTATCTCGGCGAGAAAAAGCGATTTCGGCAATAAAATTTAAAACGCGTGTAAAACATAAACCAAACGATGAAATTGGTTATTTCTTCATGTATAATGATCAACTCGATACTCCCTAGCCCCCAACAGCCTTTTTTTTCATAACACTTTAACCAGAGTGACGGGAGAGCGGCATTTCAGAAAACGTGCTTATCTCGGCGAGAAAAAGCGATTTCGGCAATAAAATTTAAAACGCGTGTAAAACATAAACCAAACGATGAAATTGGTTATTTCTTCATGTATAATGATCAACTCGATACTCCCTAGCCCCCAACAGCCTTTTTTTTCATAACACTTTAACCAGAGTGACGGGAGAGCGGCATTTCAGAAAACGTGCTTATCTCGGCGAGAAAAAGCGATTTCGGCAATAAAATTTAAAACGCGTGTAAAACATAAACCAAACGATGAAATTGGTTATTTCTTCATGTATAATGATCAACTCGATACTCCCTAGCCCCCAACAGCCTTTTTTTTCATAACACTTTAACCAGAGTGACGGGAGAGCGGCATTTCAGAAAACGTGCTTATCTCGGCGAGAAAAAGCGATTTCGGCAATAAAATTTAAAACGCGTGTAAAACATAAACCAAACGATGAAATTGGTTATTTCTTCATGTATAATGATCAACTCGATACTCCCTAGCCCCCAACAGCCTTTTTTTTCATAACACTTTAACCAGAGTGACGGGAGAGCGGCATTTCAGAAAACGTGCTTATCTCGGCGAGAAAAAGCGATTTCGGCAATAAAATTTAAAACGCGTGTAAAACATAAACCAAACGATGAAATTGGTTATTTCTTCATGTATAATGATCAACTCGATACTCCCTAGCCCCCAACAGCCTTTTTTTTCATAACACTTTAACCAGAGTGACGGGAGAGCGGCATTTCAGAAAACGTGCTTATCTCGGCGAGAAAAAGCGATTTCGGCAATAAAATTTAAAACGCGTGTAAAACATAAACCAAACGATGAAATTGGTTATTTCTTCATGTATAATGATCAACTCGATACTCCCTAGCCCCCAACAGCCTTTTTTTTCATAACACTTTAACCAGAGTGACGGGAGAGCGGCATTTCAGAAAACGTGCTTATCTCGGCGAGAAAAAGCGATTTCGGCAATAAAATTTAAAACGCGTGTAAAACATAAACCAAACGATGAAATTGGTTATTTCTTCATGTATAATGATCAACTCGATACTCCCTAGCCCCCAACAGCCTTTTTTTTCATAACACTTTAACCAGAGTGACGGGAGAGCGGCATTTCAGAAAACGTGCTTATCTCGGCGAGAAAAAGCGATTTCGGCAATAAAATTTAAAACGCGTGTAAAACATAAACCAAACGATGAAATTGGTTATTTCTTCATGTATAATGATCAACTCGATACTCCCTAGCCCCCAACAGCCTTTTTTTTCATAACACTTTAACCAGAGTGACGGGAGAGCGGCATTTCAGAAAACGTGCTTATCTCGGCGAGAAAAAGCGATTTCGGCAATAAAATTTAAAACGCGTGTAAAACATAAACCAAACGATGAAATTGGTTATTTCTTCATGTATAATGATCAACTCGATACTCCCTAGCCCCCAACAGCCTTTTTTTTCATAACACTTTAACCAGAGTGACGGGAGAGCGGCATTTCAGAAAACGTGCTTATCTCGGCGAGAAAAAGCGATTTCGGCAATAAAATTTAAAACGCGTGTAAAACATAAACCAAACGATGAAATTGGTTATTTCTTCATGTATAATGATCAACTCGATACTCCCTAGCCCCCAACAGCCTTTTTTTTCATAACACTTTAACCAGAGTGACGGGAGAGCGGCATTTCAGAAAACGTGCTTATCTCGGCGAGAAAAAGCGATTTCGGCAATAAAATTTAAAACGCGTGTAAAACATAAACCAAACGATGAAATTGGTTATTTCTTCATGTATAATGATCAACTCGATACTCCCTAGCCCCCAACAGCCTTTTTTTTCATAACACTTTAACCAGAGTGACGGGAGAGCGGCATTTCAGAAAACGTGCTTATCTCGGCGAGAAAAAGCGATTTCGGCAATAAAATTTAAAACGCGTGTAAAACATAAACCAAACGATGAAATTGGTTATTTCTTCATGTATAATGATCAACTCGATACTCCCTAGCCCCCAACAGCCTTTTTTTTCATAACACTTTAACCAGAGTGACGGGAGAGCGGCATTTCAGAAAACGTGCTTATCTCGGCGAGAAAAAGCGATTTCGGCAATAAAATTTAAAACGCGTGTAAAACATAAACCAAACGATGAAATTGGTTATTTCTTCATGTATAATGATCAACTCGATACTCCCTAGCCCCCAACAGCCTTTTTTTTCATAACACTTTAACCAGAGTGACGGGAGAGCGGCATTTCAGAAAACGTGCTTATCTCGGCGAGAAAAAGCGATTTCGGCAATAAAATTTAAAACGCGTGTAAAACATAAACCAAACGATGAAATTGGTTATTTCTTCATGTATAATGATCAACTCGATACTCCCTAGCCCCCAACAGCCTTTTTTTTCATAACACTTTAACCAGAGTGACGGGAGAGCGGCATTTCAGAAAACGTGCTTATCTCGGCGAGAAAAAGCGATTTCGGCAATAAAATTTAAAACGCGTGTAAAACATAAACCAAACGATGAAATTGGTTATTTCTTCATGTATAATGATCAACTCGATACTCCCTAGCCCCCAACAGCCTTTTTTTTCATAACACTTTAACCAGAGTGACGGGAGAGCGGCATTTCAGAAAACGTGCTTATCTCGACGAGAAAAAGCGATTTCGGCAATAAAATTTAAAACGCGTGTAAAACATAAACCAAACGATGAAATTGGTTATTTCTTCATGTATAATGATCAACTCGATACTCCCTAGCCCCCAACAGCCTTTTTTTTCATAACACTTTAACCAGAGTGACGGGAGAGCGGCATTTCAGAAAACGTGCTTATCTCGGCGAGAAAAAGCGATTTCGGCAATAAAATTTAAAACGCGTGTAAAACATAAACCAAACGATGAAATTGGTTATTTCTTCATGTATAATGATCAACTCGATACTCCCTAGCCCCCAACAGCCTTTTTTTTCATAACACTTTAACCAGAGTGACGGGAGAGCGGCATTTCAGAAAACGTGCTTATCTCGGCGAGAAAAAGCGATTTCGGCAATAAAATTTAAAACGCGTGTAAAACATAAACCAAACGATGAAATTGGTTATTTCTTCATGTATAATGATCAACTCGATACTCCCTAGCCCCCAACAGCCTTTTTTTTCATAACACTATAACCAGAGTGACGGGAGAGCGGCATTTCAGAAAACGTGCTTATCTCGGCGAGAAAAAGCGATTTCGGCAATAAAATTTAAAACGCGTGTAAAACATAAACCAAACGATGAAATTGGTTATTTCTTCATGTATAATGATCAACTCGATACTCCCTAGCCCCCAACAGCCTTTTTTTTCATAACACTTTAACCAGAGTGACGGGAGAGCGGCATTTCAGAAAACGTGCTTATCTCGGCGAGAAAAAGCGATTTCGGCAATAAAATTTAAAACGCGTGTAAAACATAAACCAAACGATGAAATTGGTTATTTCTTCATGTATAATGATCAACTCGATACTCCCTAGCCCCCAACAGCCTTTTTTTTCATAACACTTTAACCAGAGTGACGGGAGAGCGGCATTTCAGAAAACGTGCTTATCTCGGCGAGAAAAAGCGATTTCGGCAATAAAATTTAAAACGCGTGTAAAACATAAACCAAACGATGAAATTGGTTATTTCTTCATGTATAATGATCAACTCGATACTCCCTAGCCCCCAACAGCCTTTTTTTTCATAACACTTTAACCAGAGTGACGGGAGAGCGGCATTTCAGAAAACGTGCTTATCTCGGCGAGAAAAAGCGATTTCGGCAATAAAATTTAAAACGCGTGTAAAACATAAACCAAACGATGAAATTGGTTATTTCTTCATGTATAATGATCAACTCGATACTCCCTAGCCCCCAACAGCCTTTTTTTTCATAACACTTTAACCAGAGTGACGGGAGAGCGGCATTTCAGAAAACGTGCTTATCTCGGCGAGAAAAAGCGATTTCGGCAATAAAATTTAAAACGCGTGTAAAACATAAACCAAACGATGAAATTGGTTATTTCTTCATGTATAATGATCAACTCGATACTCCCTAGCCCCCAACAGCCTTTTTTTTTCATAACACTTTAACCAGAGTGACGGGAGAGCGGCATTTCAGAAAACGTGCTTATCTCGGCGAGAAAAAGCGATTTCGGCAATAAAATTTAAAACGCGTGTAAAACATAAACCAAACGATGAAATTGGTTATTTCTTCATGTATAATGATCAACTAGATACTCCCTAGCCCCCAACAGCCTTTTTTTTCATAACACTTTAACCAGAGTGACGGGAGAGCGGCATTTCAGAAAACGTGCTTATCTCGGCGAGAAAAAGCGATTTCGGCAATAAAATTTAAAACGCGTGTAAAACATAAACCAAACGATGAAATTGGTAATTTCTTCATGTATAATGATCAACTCGATACTCCCTAGCCCCCAACAGCCTTTTTTTTCATAACACTTTAACCAGAGTGACGGGAGAGCGGCATTTCAGAAAACGTGCTTATCTCGGCGAGAAAAAGCGATTTCGGCAATAAAATTTAAAACGCGTGTAAAACATAAACCAAACGATGAAATTGGTTATTTCTTCATGTATAATGATCAACTCGATACTCCCTAGCCCCCAACAGCCTTTTTTTTCATAACACTTTAACCAGAGTGACGGGAGAGCGGCATTTCAGAAAACGTGCTTATCTCGGCGAGAAAAAGCGATTTCGGCAATAAAATTTAAAACGCGTGTAAAACATAAACCAAACGATGAAATTGGTTATTTCTTCATGTATAATGATCAACTCGATACTCCCTAGCCCCCAACAGCCTTTTTTTTCATAACACTTTAACCAGAGTGACGGGAGAGCGGCATTTCAGAAAACGTGCTTATCTCGGCGAGAAAAAGCGATTTCGGCAATAAAATTTAAAACGCGTGTAAAACATAAACCAAACGATGAAATTGGTTATTTCTTCATGTATAATGATCAACTCGATACTCCCTAGCCCCCAACAGCCTTTTTTTTCATAACACTTTAACCAGAGTGACGGGAGAGCGGCATTTCAGAAAACGTGCTTATCTCGGCGAGAAAAAGCGATTTCGGCAATAAAATTTAAAACGCGTGTAAAACATAAACCAAACGATGAAATTGGTTATTTCTTCATGTATAATGATCAACTCGATACTCCCTAGCCCCCAACAGCCTTTTTTTTCATAACACTTTAACCAGAGTGACGGGAGAGCGGCATTTCAGAAAACGTGCTTATCTCGGCGAGAAAAAGCGATTTCGGCAATAAAATTTAAAACGCGTGTAAAACATAAACCAAACGATGAAATTGGTTATTTCTTCATGTATAATGATCAACTCGATACTCCCTAGCCCCCAACAGCCTTTTTTTTCATAACACTTTAACCAGAGTGACGGGAGAGCGGCATTTCAGAAAACGTGCTTATCTCGGCGAGAAAAAGCGATTTCGGCAATAAAATTTAAAACGCGTGTAAAACATAAACCAAACGATGAAATTGGTTATTTCTTCATGTATAATGATCAACTCGATACTCCCTAGCCCCCAACAGCCTTTTTTTTCATAACACTTTAACCAGAGTGACGGGAGAGCGGCATTTCAGAAAACGTGCTTATCTCGGCGAGAAAAAGCGATTTCGGCAATAAAATTTAAAACGCGTGTAAAACATAAACCAAACGATGAAATTGGTTATTTCTTCATGTATAATGTTCAACTCGATACTCCCTAGCCCCCAATAGCCTTTTTTTTCATAACACTTTAACCAGAGTGACGGGAGAGCGGCATTTCAGAAAACGTGCTTATCTCGGCGAGAAAAAGCGATTTTGGCAATAACATTTAAAACGCGTGTAAAACATAAACCAAACGATGAAATTGGTTATTTCTTCATGTATAATGATCAACTCGATACTCCCTAGCCCCCAACAGCCTTTTTTTTCATAACACTTTAACCAGAGTGACGGGAGAGCGGCATTTCAGAAAACGTGCTTATCTCGGCGAGAAAAAGCGATTTCGGCAATAAAATTTAAAACGCGTGTAAAACATAAACCAAACGATGAAATTGGTTATTTCTTCATGTATAATGATCAAGTCGATACTCCCTAGCCCCCAACAGCCTTTTTTTTCATAACACTTTAACCAGAGTGACGGGAGAGCGGCATTTCAGAAAACGTGCTTATCTCGGCGAGAAAAAGCGATTTCGGCAATAAAATTTAAAACGCGTGTAAAACATAAACCAAACGATGAAATTGGTTATTTCTTCATGTATAATGATCAACTCGATACTCCCTAGCCCCCAACAGCCTTTTTTTTCATAACACTTTAACCAGAGTGACGGGAGAGCGGCATTTCAGAAAACGTGCTTATCTCGGCGAGAAAAAGCGATTTCGGCAATAAAATTTAAAACGCGTGTAAAACATAAACCAAACGATGAAATTGGTTATTTCTTCATGTATAATGATCAACTCGATACTCCCTAGCCCCCAACAGCCTTTTTTTTCATAACACTTTAACCAGAGTGACGGGAGAGCGGCATTTCAGAAAACGTGCTTATCTCGGCGAGAAAAAGCGATTTCGGCAATAAAATTTAAAACGCGTGTAAAACATAAACCAAACGATGAAATTGGTTATTTCTTCATGTATAATGATCAACTCGATACTCCCTAGCCCCCAACAGCCTTTTTTTTCATAACACTATAACCAGAGTGACGGGAGAGCGGCATTTCAGAAAACGTGCTTATCTCGGCGAGAAAAAGCGATTTCGGCAATAAAATTTAAAACGCGTGTAAAACATAAACCAAACGATGAAATTGGTTATTTCTTCATGTATAATGATCAACTCGATACTCCCTAGCCCCCAACAGCCTTTTTTTTCATAACACTTTAACCAGAGTGACGGGAGAGCGGCATTTCAGAAAACGTGCTTATCTCGGCGAGAAAAAGCGATTTCGGCAATAAAATTTAAAACGCGTGTAAAACATAAACCAAACGATGAAATTGGTTATTTCTTCATGTATAATGATCAACTCGATACTCCCTAGCCCCCAACAGCCTTTTTTTTTCATAACACTTTAACCAGAGTGACGGGAGAGCGGCATTTCAGAAAACGTGCTTATCTCGGCGAGAAAAAGCGATTTCGGCAATAAAATTTAAAACGCGTGTAAAACATAAACCAAACGATGAAATTGGTTATTTCTTCATGTATAATGATCAACTCGATACTCCCTAGCCCCCAACAGCCTTTTTTTTCATAACACTTTAACCAGAGTGACGGGAGAGCGGCATTTCAGAAAACGTGCTTATCTCGGCGAGAAAAAGCGATTTCGGCAATAAAATTTAAAACGCGTGTAAAACATAAACCAAACGATGAAATTGGTTATTTCTTCATGTATAATGATCAACTCGATACTCCCTAGCCCCCAACAGCCTTTTTTTTCATAACACTTTAACCAGAGTGACGGGAGAGCGGCATTTCAGAAAACGTGCTTATCTCGGCGAGAAAAAGCGATTTCGGCAATAAAATTTAAAACGCGTGTAAAACATAAACCAAACGATGAAATTGGTTATTTCTTCATGTATAATGATCAACTCGATACTCCCTAGCCCCCAACAGCCTTTTTTTTCATAACACTTTAACCAGAGTGACGGGAGAGCGGCATTTCAGAAAACGTGCTTATCTCGGCGAGAAAAAGCGATTTCGGCAATAAAATTTAAAACGCGTGTAAAACATAAACCAAACGATGAAATTGGTTATTTCTTCATGTATAATGATCAACTCGATACTCCCTAGCCCCCAACAGCCTTTTTTTTCATAACACTTTAACCAGAGTGACGGGAGAGCGGCATTTCAGAAAACGTGCTTATCTCGGCGAGAAAAAGCGATTTCGGCAATAAAATTTAAAACGCGTGTAAAACATAAACCAAACGATGAAATTGGTTATTTCTTCATGTCAAGTCAAGTCAAGTCAAGTTTATTTGTATAGCCCTAAATCACAAGCAGTCTCAAAGGGCTTCACATAGACAATCAATTGACAATAATTCTCAAAGCATCCCCTGATCTTAGGCTCCCAAAAGGGCAAGGAAAAACTCAAAAAACCCCTACAAGGGGAAAAATGAGAAACCTTGAGAAGGGACCACAGATGGAAGGATCCCCCTTTCAGGATCACCAGGCTGCAATGGATGCAAAGAGGGCACATAAAATACATCATATGGAAACCAAAAAGTGGATGCCCAGGCCAAAGCCAAGAGCTGTCGGAGGTGCCTTCGATTGTCCTGGCAGTGTCCTCCAGGAGGGTATTCCACTGCAGTTCCCTCATGGTGAATTGGTCCACGAGAATCTAGATAGCCATCGTCAGCATGGGTGTCACCTAACCACCTCCCCAGCCGGGGAGGGGTGGGGGAGTGGGGTCGGGGAGAGGTTAAAGGCCACATCATAGAAATACGTCTTTAAACGTGTCTTAAATGTTTCTACTGAGGTAGCAGTTCTAATATCCATTGGCAGGGCATTCCAGAGCTCTGGAGCCCGAATGGAAAATGCTCTAGCCCCTGCAGACATTTTCTTGGCCCTCTGTGTCACTAAAAAACTAGCGTTTTGCGAACGAAGGTTACGAGACGGAACATAAGGAACAACTAAGTCGACGAGATATGAAGGCGCTAAGCCATGCAATGATTTATAGGTTAACAAAAGAACTTTGAAGTCACATCTTAAATGGACCGGGAGCCAATGTAAATTGGCTAATATTGGGGTAATGTGATCAAATTTTCTTGTCCGTGAGAGCAGCCTCGCAGCAGCATTTTGCACTAACTGTAGACTTTTGATGCTGGACTTGGGAAGACCAGAGAATAATGCATTACAGTAGTCCAGGCGCGACGTGATAAATGCATGTATAATAATTTCGGCATCACTGGTCGAGAGGATTGGGCGAATCTTAGCAATATTACGAAGGTGAAAAAATGCTATTCTGGTTATATTTTTAATATGCTGTTGAAAGGAGAGCGTTTGGTCAAATATTACCCCGAGATTAGTTACAGTATCACTCTGAGTGATAATACGGCTATCCAGAGTTATAGCGGTTTCCTTAAATAAATGTTGATAACGAGCTGGACCAATTATCAACATCTCAGTTTTATCTGGGTTCAGACGAAGGAAGTTGAGAGACATCCATTGCTTGATCTCTGCAAGGCATGCCTCAAGATTACAACAGTCCCGCGGATCTGTCATTGATAATGGCATATATAATTGGGTGTCATCCGCATAACATTGAAAACTAACATTATATTTACGTATTATGTCCCCAAGCGGAGTCATATAAATATTAAATAGAAGTGGTCCTAGCACCGATCCCTGTGGGACACCACACGTAACTTTATAGAGCTCAGAGGACGCATTGCCATGGACCACTCGGTGCGTCCTGTCTGATAGATACGAACGAAACCAGTCTAGTGCTGACCCCGAAATACCAACACAACCTTTAAGACGCTCTAACAAAATATTGAAGTCAACAGTGTCAAAGGCAGCACTAAGATCTAGTAGTAACAATACCGACGAAGTATTTGAATCCATAGCTAAGAGGAGATCATTAGTCACTTTAGCAAGTGCTGTCTCAGTGGAATGATTAGCTTTAAACCCAGACTGAAAAGATTCATATCGATTATTAGCGACCATGTAATCAACAAGCTGCTGCGCTACTACTTTTTCAAGCAGTTTTGCTATGAATGGGAGATTTGAAACTGGCCTATAGTTACCGAGACAGTCCGGGTCAAGATTTGGTCGCTTAAGTAGCGGTTTAATGATAGCGGTTTTAAAGGCTGTAGGCACTATCCCAGAGGAGATAGACAGATTAATTATATTTAGAACGGACGGTCCTAAGATATGAAATAATTCTTTAAGTAGTTTGGTTGGAAGCGGGTCAAGTAAACATGTTGTTTGTTTAGCCGCACTAACTAATTGTGTAAGCCTTTCGAGGGACACGCATTCAAAATTTGAAAAGGTTATCGCATGATCATCGGCGCCGGTAATCGGCGGTCCTGACTGAGTGATCGGAATGGTCATCTTGATCTCATCCCTAATGGAGTCAATCTTCCGAGCAAAAAATTTCATGAACTCGTCAGCCGAGTGAAAGGAGCTATCGGGGGTTGGCTGGCGTAGTGTTAGCTTTGCCACCGTATCAAATAGGTATTTAGGATTGTTCTTATTGAGATTAATGACCTGCGAAAAATAACGAGTTTTAGCTAAGATAAGCGCATCTTTATATTTCAGGAGGCTGTCGCGCCATGCCTGATGGAAAACCTCAAGTCTGGTTAAACGCCATTTGCGCTCATGCTTTCTACTTAATTGTTTAAGCGAACGTGTTTCATCTGTGAACCACGGAGTAGGCAGTCTACGGCGAGTTTTTAGACGTAGCGGCGCCACCGAGTCAATGGCATTTAACAATGTAGCATTGAATTCATTCGTAAGATTATCAATAGAGCCGGCATATGAGGGCAATACGGCAGTTGCTGGTCGCAGTAGCTCAGATAGCGCAGTCGCAGTCATGGAGTTAACATTACGGCTGCTGTAATTCTGATTGCTATCTTGTCTTTGACTAAGAACTAAAATTTCTAATTTTATTAAGTAGTGATCAGACAAAACAGTAGTGTATGGCAGTACTGTTATATTAGAGGTTGCCAGTCCTCGGGATAATACCAAATCTAAGGTATTACCATTCTTATGCGTTGCTACCTGTACGGCTTGCGTGAAACCAAACGTATCAATAAGAGTCTGAAACGCCGAAGTAAGTGGCTCAGACGGTATATTCATGTGGACGTTAAAATCGCCCATGATTATTATATTATCCGCGTTTGTCACTAGATCAGCCACGAATTCTGAAAATTCATCCAGGAAGCTAGCGTAAGCCCCAGGTGGACGGTAAATAACAGCAAGATAAAATGACGGTAAAGCGGTAGATCGGACAGTGAGAACTTCAAACGTTTTAAATATGTTAGTCGAACGAGGCGTAAATCTAAGATCGGAATTCGAGATGAGGGCAACACCCCCACCCTTTTTTCGAGGACGCGCCACATGCGAGCTCACAAAATTTGGAGGCGAGGCCTCATTAAGCGGTAGCAGGTCATTAGGTCTCAACCAGGTCTCGCAAAGACCAAATATATTTAGATTATGTTCCGTGATGAGGTCATTAACGAGAACTGCTTTCGTATGAAGCGATCTAATATTCATAAAACCAAGTTTAAGTGTAATCGGTTGGTCAGGGGACGCAATTGTCAGAGGATTTTTGAACGAAATGAAAGTAAGATTGTGTTCTCTAGGCCTGACATCACCTCTCAATTGTTTATTCGCGCGGCGGGACGACACGACCGTAGGAATTTGATAGTAAACATTTGGTACACACGTAATATTATCTGAAACAGGCACCATATCACCAGCTATACCGGTCGGGGTGGAGCGTTTGGATTCGTCTGCCACCTCAGTAGAAAGTGTGTTCAGGTGTACTGTAGCACTATTCAAACTGTGACGCCCTAGTCTACACAAGGAGCTATGTGCATGCTGGAAGTCTAGCCTAGCGCTAGTTAACTTGAACTTAACTGCTGCCGGGCGAGTTGGGTTCGGCGCTAGCCTGGTCCGGACACCTCCGCGCTTTCCCCTCTTCTGCCTCCTCGCACACCGCTTCCGACGCTGCCTGGCCGGGGAAGGAGTAGCAGACGAGTCCGGCGATGATTCAGACCGAAGCAGTCCCAGCGACTTTAACGTCCCCGTATCAAAGCCCGAAACGCCGCAAAACTCGCTTTCGCCGATGTCGAGCAGAACCTGCCTGCTGTACTTGTAGCGCAACATGGTACGATCAGACAAACAAGAAAACATAAAACTGTCAGACAAACACTCATTAAATGAACAAAACACCGATTGGTTGGGACAGAGAGAAGCCGCTGCGTGTGCACGCGCCGCCATCTTGGATTCTTTTTTCGTTTTTTTATAATGATCAACTCGATACTCCCTAGCCCCCAACAGCCTTTTTTTTCATAACACTTTAACCAGAGTGACGGGAGAGCGGCATTTCAGAAAACGTGCTTATCTCGGCGAGAAAAAGCGATTTCGGCAATAAAATTTAAAACGCGTGTAAAACATAAACCAAACGATGAAATTGGTTATTTCTTCATGTATAATGTTCAACTCGATACTCCCTAGCCCCCAATAGCCTTTTTTTTCATAACACTTTAACCAGAGTGACGGGAGAGCGGCATTTCAGAAAACGTGCTTATCTCGGCGAGAAAAAGCGATTTTGGCAATAACATTTAAAACGCGTGTAAAACATAAACCAAACGATGAAATTGGTTATTTCTTCATGTATAATGATCAACTCGATACTCCCTAGCCCCCAACAGCCTTTTTTTTCATAACACTTTAACCAGAGTGACGGGAGAGCGGCATTTCAGAAAACGTGCTTATCTCGGCGAGAAAAAGCGATTTCGGCAATAAAATTTAAAACGCGTGTAAAACATAAACCAAAGGATGAAATTGGTTATTTCTTCATGTATAATGATCAACTCGATACTCCCTAGCCCCCAACAGCCTTTTTTTTCATAACACTTTAACCAGAGTGACGGGAGAGCGGCATTTCAGAAAACGTGCTTATCTCGGCGAGAAAAAGCGATTTCGGCAATAAAATTTAAAACGCGTGTAAAACATAAACCAAACGATGAAATTGGTTATTTCTTCATGTATAATGATCAACTCGATACTCCCTAGCCCCCAACAGCCTTTTTTTTCATAACACTTTAACCAGAGTGACGGGAGAGGGGCATTTCAGAAAACGTGCTTATCTCGGCGAGAAAAAGCGATTTCGGCAATAAAATTTAAAACGCGTGTAAAACATAAACCAAACGATGAAATTGGTTATTTCTTCATGTATAATGATCAACTCGATACTCCCTAGCCCCCAACAGCCTTTTTTTTCATAACACTTTAACCAGAGTGACGGGAGAGCGGCATTTCAGAAAACGTGCTTATCTCGGCGAGAAAAAGCGATTTCGGCAATAAAATTTAAAACGCGTGTAAAACATAAACCAAACGATGAAATTGGTTATTTCTTCATGTATAATGATCAACTCGATACTCCCTAGCCCCCAACAGCCTTTTTTTTCATAACACTTTAACCAGAGTGACGGGAGAGTGGCATTTCAGAAAACGTGCTTATCTCGGCGAGAAAAAGCGATTTCGGCAATAAAATTTAAAACGCGTGTAAAACATAAACCAAACGATGAAATTGGTTATTTCTTCATGTATAATGTTCAACTCGATACTCCCTAGCCCCCAATAGCCTTTTTTTTCATAACACTTTAACCAGAGTGACGGGAGAGCGGCATTTCAGAAAACGTGCTTATCTCGGCGAGAAAAAGCGATTTTGGCAATAACATTTAAAACGCGTGTAAAACATAAACCAAACGATGAAATTGGTTATTTCTTCATGTATAATGATCAACTCGATACTCCCTAGCCCCCAACAGCCTTTTTTTTCATAACACTTTAACCAGAGTGACGGGAGAGCGGCATTTCAGAAAACGTGCTTATCTCGGCGAGAAAAAGCGATTTCGGCAATAAAATTTAAAACGCGTGTAAAACATAAACCAAACGATGAAATTGGTTATTTCTTCATGTATAATGATCAACTCGATACTCCCTAGCCCCCAACAGCCTTTTTTTTCATAACACTTTAACCAGAGTGACGGGAGAGCGGCATTTCAGAAAACGTGCTTATCTCGGCGAGAAAAAGCGATTTCGGCAATAAAATTTAAAACGCGTGTAAAACATAAACCAAACGATGAAATTGGTTATTTCTTCATGTATAATGATCAACTCGAGTCGAGCTCCAGGGAGAGAGGCTGATTTTTCGCTTTTTGAGGCCGACCGACGAACCGGCGCGGGGCGGACTCAAAAGCCCGCAGAGCCGTAGGCACTTAGAAAAGTTTCGCCTTTGGCTGTGAGCTCCAGGGGAGAGGCTGGTTTTGCGTTATTTTAGGCCGGCTGGAGAACCGGCGCGGGTCGGACGCACAATCCCCGCAGAGCCGTGGGCACTTAGAAAATTTTTGCCAAGTTGGCTCTGAGCGCCTGGTACCTAATATGGAAGTATAGAGGCCGACTTTCGGGCAAGATCACGCCGCGTTAGGCTTCCAGGACCCCGGCTAAGCAATTTTACCGGGCCGCCCGGTTCTTTTTTTGAACCAGCCCGGTTCTTTTTACACTTCCAGCTGGAGCTCAGCAGCGGCTTTTTGCGCAAGATCACGCCGGGTTAGGCTTCCAGGACCTCGGCTAAGCAATTCTACCGGGCCGCCCGGTTCTTTTTTTGAACCAGCCCGGTTCTTTTTACACTTCCAGCTGGAGCTCACGAGCGGCTTTTTGGACAAGATCACGCCGTGTTAGGCTTCCAGAGCCCCGGCTAAGCAATTTTACCGGCCCGCCCGGTTCTTTTTTTTAACCAGCCCGGTTCTTTTTACACTTCCAGCTGGAGCTCAGCAGCGGGTTTTTGGACAAGATCACGCCGTGTTAGGCTTCCAGAGCCCCGGCTAAGCAATTTTACAGGGTCGCCCGGTTCTTTTTTTTAACCAGCCCGGTTTTTTTTACACTTCCAGCTGGAGCTCAGCAGCGGCTTTTTGCACAGTATCACGCCGGGTTAGGCTTCCAGAGCCCCGGCTAAGCAATTTTACCGGGCCGCCCGGTTCTTTTTTTTAACCAGCCCGGTTCTTTTTACACTTCCAGCTGGAGCTCAGCAGCGGCTTTTTGGACAAGATCACGCCGTGTTAGGCTTCCAGAGCCCCGGCTAAGCAATTTTACCGGGTCGCCCGGTTCTTTTTTTAACCAGCCCGGTTCTTTTTACACTTCCAGCTGGAGCTCAGCATCGTGTAAAACATAAACCAAACGATGAAATTGGTTATTTCTTCATGTATAATGATCAACTCGATACTCCCTAGCCCCCAACAGCCTTTTTTTTCATAACACTTTAACCAGAGTGACGGGAGAGCGGCATTTCAGAAAACGTGCTTATCTCGGCGAGAAAAAGCGATTTCGGCAATAAAATTTAAAACGCGTGTAAAACATAAACCAAACGATGAAATTGGTTATTTCTTCATGTATAATGATCAACTCGATACTCCCTAGCCCCCAACAGCCTTTTTTTTCATAACACTTTAACCAGAGTGACGGGAGAGCGGCATTTCAGAAAACGTGCTTATCTCGGCGAGAAAAAGCGATTTCGGCAATAAAATTTAAAACGCGTGTAAAACATAAACCAAACGATGAAATTGGTTATTTCTTCATGTATAATGATCAACTCGATACTCCCTAGCCCCCAACAGGCTTTTTTTTCATAACACTTTAACCAGAGTGACGGGAGAGCGGCATTTCAGAAAACGTGCTTATCTCGGCGAGAAAAAGCGATTTCGGCAATAAAATTTAAAACGCGTGTAAAACATAAACCAAACGATGAAATTGGTTATTTCTTCATGTATAATGATCAACTCGATACTCCCTAGCCCCCAACAGCCTTTTTTTTCATAACACTTTAACCAGAGTGACGGGAGAGCGGCATTTCAGAAAACGTGCTTATCTCGGCGAGAAAAAGCGATTTCGGCAATAAAATTTAAAACGCGTGTAAAACATAAACCAAACGATGAAATTGGTTATTTCTTCATGTATAATGATCAACTCGATACTCCCTAGCCCCCAACAGCCTTTTTTTTCATAACACTTTAACCAGAGTGACGGGAGAGCGGCATTTCAGAAAACGTGCTTATCTCGGCGAGAAAAAGCGATTTCGGCAATAAAATTTAAAACGCGTGTAAAACATAAACCAAACGATGAAATTGGTTATTTCTTCATGTATAATGATCAACTCGATACTCCCTAGCCCCCAACAGCCTTTTTTTTCATAACACTTTAACCAGAGTGACGGGAGAGCGGCATTTCAGAAAACGTGCTTATCTCGGCGAGAAAAAGCGATTTCGGCAATAAAATTTAAAACGCGTGTAAAACATAAACCAAACGATGAAATTGGTTATTTCTTCATGTATAATGATCAACTCGATACTCCCTAGCCCCCAACAGCCTTTTTTTTCATAACACTTTAACCAGAGTGACGGAAGAGCGGCATTTCAGAAAACGTGCTTATCTCGGCGAGAAAAAGCGATTTCGGCAATAAAATTTAAAACGCGTGTAAAACATAAACCAAACGATGAAATTGGTTATTTCTTCATGTATAATGATCAACTCGATACTCCCTAGCCCCCAACAGCCTTTTTTTTCATAACACTTTAACCAGAGTGACGGGAGAGCGGCATTTCAGAAAACGTGCTTATCTCGGCGAGAAAAAGCGATTTCGGCAATAAAATTTAAAACGCGTGTAAAACATAAACCAAACGATGAAATTGGTTATTTCTTCATGTATAATGTTCAACTCGATACTCCCTAGCCCCCAACAGCCTTTTTTTTCATAACACTTTAACCAGAGTGACGGGAGAGCGGCATTTCAGAAAACGTGCTTATCTCGGCGAGAAAAAGCGATTTCGGCAATAAAATTTAAAACGCGTGTAAAACATAAACCAAACGATGAAATTGGTAATTTCTTCATGTATAATGATCAACTCGATACTCCCTAGCCCCCAACAGCCTTTTTTTTCATAACACTTTAACCAGAGTGACGGGAGAGCGGCATTTCAGAAAACGTGCTTATCTCGGCGAGAAAAAGCGATTTCGGCAATAAAATTTAAAACGCGTGTAAAACATAAACCAAACGATGAAATTGGTTATTTCTTCATGTATAATGATCAACTCGATACTCCCTAGCCCCCAACAGCCTTTTTTTTCATAACACTTTAACCAGAGTGACGGGAGAGCGGCATTTCAGAAAACGTGCTTATCTCGGCGAGAAAAAGCGATTTCGGCAATAAAATTTAAAACGCGTGTAAAACATAAACCAAACGATGAAATTGGTTATTTCTTCATGTATAATGATCAACTCGATACTCCCTAGCCCCCAACAGCCTTTTTTTTCATAACACTTTAACCAGAGTGACGGGAGAGCGGCATTTCAGAAAACGTGCTTATCTCGGCGAGAAAAAGCGATTTCGGCAATAAAATTTAAAACGCGTGTAAAACATAAACCAAACGATGAAATTGGTTATTTCTTCATGTATAATGATCAACTCGATACTCCCTAGCCCCCAACAGCCTTTTTTTTCATAACACTTTAACCAGAGTGACGGGAGAGCGGCATTTCAGAAAACGTGCTTATCTCGGCGAGAAAAAGCGATTTCGGCAATAAAATTTAAAACGCGTGTAAAACATAAACCAAACGATGAAATTGGTTATTTCTTCATGTATAATGATCAACTCGATACTCCCTAGCCCCCAACAGCCTTTTTTTTCATAACACTTTAACCAGAGTGACGGGAGAGCGGCATTTCAGAAAACGTGCTTATCTCGGCGAGAAAAAGCGATTTCGGCAATAAAATTTAAAACGCGTGTAAAACATAAACCAAACGATGAAATTGGTTATTTCTTCATGTATAATGATCAACTCGAGTCGAGCTCCAGGGAGAGAGGCTGATTTTTCGCTTTTTGAGGCCGACCGACGAACCGGCGCGGGGCGGACTCAAAAGCCCGCAGAGCCGTAGGCACTTAGAAAAGTTTCGCCTTTGGCTGTGAGCTCCAGGGGAGAGGCTGGTTTTGCGTTATTTTAGGCCGGCTGGAGAACCGGCGCGGGTCGGACGCACAATCCCCGCAGAGCCGTGGGCACTTAGAAAATTTTTGCCAAGTTGGCTCTGAGCGCCTGGTACCTAATATGGAAGTATAGAGGCCGACTTTCGGGCAAGATCACGCCGCGTTAGGCTTCCAGGACCCCGGCTAAGCAATTTTACCGGGCCGCCCGGTTCTTTTTTTGAACCAGCCCGGTTCTTTTTACACTTCCAGCTGGAGCTCAGCAGCGGCTTTTTGCGCAAGATCACGCCGGGTTAGGCTTCCAGGACCTCGGCTAAGCAATTCTACCGGGCCGCCCGGTTCTTTTTTTGAACCAGCCCGGTTCTTTTTACACTTCCAGCTGGAGCTCACGAGCGGCTTTTTGGACAAGATCACGCCGTGTTAGGCTTCCAGAGCCCCGGCTAAGCAATTTTACCGGCCCGCCCGGTTCTTTTTTTTAACCAGCCCGGTTCTTTTTACACTTCCAGCTGGAGCTCAGCAGCGGGTTTTTGGACAAGATCACGCCGTGTTAGGCTTCCAGAGCCCCGGCTAAGCAATTTTACAGGGTCGCCCGGTTCTTTTTTTTAACCAGCCCGGTTTTTTTTACACTTCCAGCTGGAGCTCAGCAGCGGCTTTTTGCACAGTATCACGCCGGGTTAGGCTTCCAGAGCCCCGGCTAAGCAATTTTACCGGGCCGCCCGGTTCTTTTTTTTAACCAGCCCGGTTCTTTTTACACTTCCAGCTGGAGCTCAGCAGCGGCTTTTTGGACAAGATCACGCCGTGTTAGGCTTCCAGAGCCCCGGCTAAGCAATTTTACCGGGTCGCCCGGTTCTTTTTTTAACCAGCCCGGTTCTTTTTACACTTCCAGCTGGAGCTCAGCATCGTGTAAAACATAAACCAAACGATGAAATTGGTTATTTCTTCATGTATAATGATCAACTCGATACTCCCTAGCCCCCAACAGCCTTTTTTTTCATAACACTTTAACCAGAGTGACGGGAGAGCGGCATTTCAGAAAACGTGCTTATCTCGGCGAGAAAAAGCGATTTCGGCAATAAAATTTAAAACGCGTGTAAAACATAAACCAAACGATGAAATTGGTTATTTCTTCATGTATAATGATCAACTCGATACTCCCTAGCCCCCAACAGCCTTTTTTTTCATAACACTTTAACCAGAGTGACGGGAGAGCGGCATTTCAGAAAACGTGCTTATCTCGGCGAGAAAAAGCGATTTCGGCAATAAAATTTAAAACGCGTGTAAAACATAAACCAAAGGATGAAATTGGTTATTTCTTCATGTATAATGATCAACTCGATACTCCCTAGCCCCCAACAGCCTTTTTTTTCATAACACTTTAACCAGAGTGACGGGAGAGCGGCATTTCAGAAAACGTGCTTATCTCGGCGAGAAAAAGCGATTTCGGCAATAAAATTTAAAACGCGTGTAAAACATAAACCAAACGATGAAATTGGTTATTTCTTCATGTATAATGATCAACTCGATACTCCCTAGCCCCCAACAGCCTTTTTTTTCATAACACTTTAACCAGAGTGACGGGAGAGGGGCATTTCAGAAAACGTGCTTATCTCGGCGAGAAAAAGCGATTTCGGCAATAAAATTTAAAACGCGTGTAAAACATAAACCAAACGATGAAATTGGTTATTTCTTCATGTATAATGATCAACTCGATACTCCCTAGCCCCCAACAGCCTTTTTTTTCATAACACTTTAACCAGAGTGACGGGAGAGCGGCATTTCAGAAAATGTGCTTATCTCGGCGAGAAAAAGCGATTTCGGCAATAAAATTTAAAACGCGTGTAAAACATAAACCAAACGATGAAATTGGTTATTTCTTCATGTATAATGATCAACTCGATACTCCCTAGCCCCCAACAGCCTTTTTTTTCATAACACTTTAACCAGAGTGACGGGAGAGCGGCATTTCAGAAAACGTGCTTATCTCGGCGAGAAAAAGCGATTTCGGCAATAAAATTTAAAACGCGTGTAAAACATAAACCAAACGATGAAATTGGTTATTTCTTCATGTATAATGATCAACTCGATACTCCCTAGCCCCCAACAGCCTTTTTTTTCATAACACTTTAACCAGAGTGACGGGAGAGCGGCATTTCAGAAAACGTGCTTATCTCGGCGAGAAAAAGCGATTTCGGCAATAAAATTTAAAACGCGTGTAAAACATAAACCAAACGATGAAATTGGTTATTTCTTCATGTATAATGATCAACTCGATACTCCCTAGCCCCCAACAGCCTTTTTTTTCATAACACTTTAACCAGAGTGACGGGAGAGCGGCATTTCAGAAAACGTGCTTATCTCGGCGAGAAAAAGCGATTTCGGCAATAAAATTTAAAACGCGTGTAAAACATAAACCAAACGATGAAATTGGTTATTTCTTCATGTATAATGATCAACTCGATACTCCCTAGCCCCCAACAGCCTTTTTTTTCATAACACTTTAGCCAGAGTGACGGGAGAGCGGCATTTCAGAAAACGTGCTTATCTCGGCGAGAAAAAGCGATTTCGGCAATAAAATTTAAAACGCGTGTAAAACATAAACCAAACGATGAAATTGGTTATTTCTTCATGTATAATGATCAACTCGATACTCCCTAGCCCCCAACAGCCTTTTTTTTCATAACACTTTAACCAGAGTGACGGGAGAGCGGCATTTCAGAAAACGTGCTTATCTCGGCGAGAAAAAGCGATTTCGGCAATAAAATTTAAAACGCGTGTAAAACATAAACCAAACGATGAAATTGGTTATTTCTTCATGTATAATGATCAACTCGATACTCCCTAGCCCCCAACAGCCTTTTTTTTCATAACACTTTAACCAGAGTGACGGGAGAGCGGCATTTCAGAAAACGTGCTTATCTCGGCGAGAAAAAGCGATTTCGGCAATAAAATTTAAAACGCGTGTAAAACATAAACCAAACGATGAAATTGGTTATTTCTTCATGTATAATGTTCAACTCGATACTCCCTAGCCCCCAACAGCCTTTTTTTTCATAACACTTTAACCAGAGTGACGGGAGAGCGGCATTTCAGAAAACGTGCTTATCTCGGCGAGAAAAAGCGATTTCGGCAATAAAATTTAAAACGCGTGTAAAACATAAACCAAACGATGAAATTGGTAATTTCTTCATGTATAATGATCAACTCGATACTCCCTAGCCCCCAACAGCCTTTTTTTTCATAACACTTTAACCAGAGTGACGGGAGAGCGGCATTTCAGAAAACGTGCTTATCTCGGCGAGAAAAAGCGATTTCGGCAATAAAATTTAAAACGCGTGTAAAACATAAACCAAACGATGAAATTGGTTATTTCTTCATGTATAATGATCAACTCGATACTCCCTAGCCCCCAACAGCCTTTTTTTTCATAACACTTTAACCAGAGTGACGGGAGAGCGGCATTTCAGAAAACGTGCTTATCTCGGCGAGAAAAAGCGATTTCGGCAATAAAATTTAAAACGCGTGTAAAACATAAACCAAACGATGAAATTGGTTATTTCTTCATGTATAATGATCAACTCGATACTCCCTAGCCCCCAACAGCCTTTTTTTTCATAACACTTTAACCAGAGTGACGGGAGAGCGGCATTTCAGAAAACGTGCTTATCTCGGCGAGAAAAAGCGATTTCGGCAATAAAATTTAAAACGCGTGTAAAACATAAACCAAACGATGAAATTGGTTATTTCTTCATGTATAATGATCAACTCGATACTCCCTAGCCCCCAACAGCCTTTTTTTTCATAACACTTTAACCAGAGTGACGGGAGAGCGGCATTTCAGAAAACGTGCTTATCTCGGCGAGAAAAAGCGATTTCGGCAATAAAATTTAAAACGCGTGTAAAACATAAACCAAACGATGAAATTGGTTATTTCTTCATGTATAATGATCAACTCGATACTCCCTAGCCCCCAACAGCCTTTTTTTTCATAACACTTTAACCAGAGTGACGGGAGAGCGGCATTTCAGAAAACGTGCTTATCTCGGCGAGAAAAAGCGATTTCGGCAATAAAATTTAAAACGCGTGTAAAACATAAACCAAACGATGAAATTGGTTATTTCTTCATGTATAATGATCAACTCGATACTCCCTAGCCCCCAACAGCCTTTTTTTTCATAACACTTTAACCAGAGTGACGGGAGAGCGGCATTTCAGAAAACGTGCTTATCTCGGCGAGAAAAAGCGATTTCGGCAATAAAATTTAAAACGCGTGTAAAACATAAACCAAACGATGAAATTGGTAATTTCTTCATGTATAATGATCAACTCGATACTCCCTAGCCCCCAACAGCCTTTTTTTTCATAACACTTTAACCAGAGTGACGGGAGAGTGGCATTTCAGAAAACGTGCTTATCTCGGCGAGAAAAAGCGATTTCGGCAATAAAATTTAAAACGCGTGTAAAACATAAACCAAACGATGAAATTGGTTATTTCTTCATGTATAATGATCAACTCGATACTCCCTAGCCCCAAACAGCCTTTTTTTTCATAACACTTTAACCAGAGTGACGGGAGAGCGGCATTTCAGAAAACGTGCTTATCTCGGCGAGAAAAAGCGATTTCGGCAATAAAATTTAAAACGCGTGTAAAACATAAACCAAACGATGAAATTGGTTATTTCTTCATGTATAATGATCAACTCGATACTCCCTAGCCCCCAACAGCCTTTTTTTTTCATAACACTTTAACCAGAGTGACGGGAGAGCGGCATTTCAGAAAACGTGCTTATCTCGGCGAGAAAAAGCGATTTCGGCAATAAAATTTAAAACGCGTGTAAAACATAAACCAAACGATGAAATTGGTTATTTCTTCATGTATAATGATCAACTCGATACTCCCTAGCCCCCAACAGCCTTTTTTTTCATAACACTTTAACCAGAGTGACGGGAGAGCGGCATTTCAGAAAACGTGCTTATCTCGGCGAGAAAAAGCGATTTCGGCAATAAAATTTAAAACGCGTGTAAAACATAAACCAAACGATGAAATTGGTTATTTCTTCATGTATAATGATCAACTCGAGTCGAGCTCCAGGTAGAGAGGCTGATTTTTCGCTTTTTGAGGCCGACCGACGAACCGGCGCGGGGCGGACTCAAAAGCCCGCAGAGCCGTAGGCACTTAGAAAAGTTTCGCCTTTGGCTGTGAGCTCCAGGGGAGAGGCTGGTTTTGCGTTATTTTAGGCCGGCTGGAGAACCGGCGCGGGTCGGACGCACAATCCCCGCAGAGCCGTGGGCACTTAGAAAATTTTGCCAAGTTGGCTCTGAGCGCCTGGTACCTAATATGGAAGTATAGAGGCCGACTTTCGGGCAAGATCACGCCGCGTTAGGCTTCCAGGACCCCGGCTAAGCAATTTTACCGGGCCGCCCGGTTCTTTTTTTGAACCAGCCCGGTTCTTTTTACACTTCCAGCTGGAGCTCAGCAGCGGCTTTTTGCGCAAGATCACGCCGGGTTAGGCTTCCAGGACCTCGGCTAAGCAATTCTACCGGGCCGCCCGGTTCTTTTTTTGAACCAGCCCGGTTCTTTTTACACTTCCAGCTGGAGCTCACGAGCGGCTTTTTGGACAAGATCACGCCGTGTTAGGCTTCCAGAGCCCCGGCTAAGCAATTTTACCGGCCCGCCCGGTTCTTTTTTTTAACCAGCCCGGTTCTTTTTACACTTCCAGCTGGAGCTCAGCAGCGGGTTTTTGGACAAGATCACGCCGTGTTAGGCTTCCAGAGCCCCGGCTAAGCAATTTTACAGGGTCGCCCGGTTCTTTTTTTTAACCAGCCCGGTTTTTTTTACACTTCCAGCTGGAGCTCAGCAGCGGCTTTTTGCACAGTATCACGCCGGGTTAGGCTTCCAGAGCCCCGGCTAAGCAATTTTACCGGGCCGCCCGGTTCTTTTTTTTAACCAGCCCGGTTCTTTTTATACTTCCAGCTGGAGCTCAGCAGCGGCTTTTTGGACAAGATCACGCCGTGTTAGGCTTCCAGAGCCCCGGCTAAGCAATTTTACCGGGTCGCCCGGTTCTTTTTTTAACCAGCCCGGTTCTTTTTACACTTCCAGCTGGAGCTCAGCATCGTGTAAAACATAAACCAAACGATGAAATTGGTTATTTCTTCATGTATAATGATCAACTCGATACTCCCTAGCCCCCAACAGCCTTTTTTTATCATAACACTTTAACCAGAGTGACGGGAGAGCGGCATTTCAGAAAACGTGCTTATCTCGGCGAGAAAAAGCGATTTCGGCAATAAAATTTAAAACGCGTGTAAAACATAAACCAAACGATGAAATTGGTTATTTCTTCATGTATAATGATCAACTCGATACTCCCTAGCCCCCAACAGCCTTTTTTTCATAACACTTTAACCAGAGTGACGGGAGAGCGGCATTTTAGAAAACGTGCTTATCTCGGCGAGAAAAAGCGATTTCGGCAATAAAATTTAAAACGCGTGTAAAACATAAACCAAACGATGAAATTGGTTATTTCTTCATGTATAATGATCAACTCGATACTCCCTAGCCCCCAACAGCCTTTTTTTTCATAACACTTTAACCAGAGTGACGGGAGAGCGGCATTTCAGAAAACGTGCTTATCTCGGCGAGAAAAAGCGATTTCGGCAATAAAATTTAAAACGCGTGTAAAACATAAACCAAACGATGAAATTGGTTATTTCTTCATGTATAATGATCAACTCGATACTCCCTAGCCCCCAACAGCCTTTTTTTTCATAACACTTTAACCAGAGTGACGGGAGAGCGGCATTTCAGAAAACGTGCTTATCTCGGCGAGAAAAAGCGATTTCGGCAATAAAATTTAAAACGCGTGTAAAACATAAACCAAACGATGTAATTGGTTATTTCTTCATGTATAATGATCAACTCGATACTCCCTAGCCCCCAACAGCCTTTTTTTTCATAACACTTTAACCAGAGTGACGGGAGAGCGGCATTTCAGAAAACGTGCTTATCTCGGCGAGAAAAAGCGATTTCGGCAATAAAATTTAAAACACGTGTAAAACATAAACCAAACGATGAAATTGGTTATTTCTTCATGTATAATGATCAACTCGATACTCCCTAGCCCCCAACAGCCTTTTTTTTCATAACACTTTAACCAGAGTAACGGGAGAGCGGCATTTCAGAAAACGTGCTTATCTCGGCGAGAAAAAGCGATTTCGGCAATAAAATTTAAAACGCGTGTAAAACATAAACCAAACGATGAAATTGGTTATTTCTTCATGTATAATGTTCAACTCGATACTCCCTAGCCCCCAACAGCCTTTTTTTTCATAACACTTTAACCAGAGTGACGGGAGAGCGGCATTTCAGAAAACGTGCTTATCTCGGCGAGAAAAAGCGATTTCGGCAATAAAATTTAAAACGCGTGTAAAACATAAACCAAACGATGAAATTGGTTATTTCTTCATGTATAATGATCAACTCGATACTCCCTAGCCCCCAACAGCCTTTTTTTTCATAACACTTTAACCAGAGTGACGCGAGAGCGGCATTTCAGAAAACGTGCTTATCTCGGCGAGAAAAAGCGATTTCGGCAATAAAATTTAAAACGCGTGTAAAACATAAACCAAACGATGAAATTGGTTATTTCTTCATGTATAATGATCAACTCGATACTCCCTAGCCCCCAACAGCCTTTTTTTTCATAACACTTTAACCAGAGTGACGGGAGAGCGGCATTTCAGAAAACGTGCTTATCTCGGCGAGAAAAAGCGATTTCGGCAATAAAATTTAAAACGCGTGTAAAACATAAACCAAACGATGAAATTGGTTATTTCTTCATGTATAATGATCAACTCGATACTCCCTAGCCCCCAACAGCCTTTTTTTTCATAACACTTTAACCAGAGTGACGGGAGAGCGGCATTTCAGAAAACGTGCTTATCTCGGCGAGAAAAAGCGATTTCGGCAATAAAATTTAAAACGCGTGTAAAACATAAACCAAACGATGAAATTGGTTATTTCTTCATGTATAATGATCAACTCGATACTCCCTAGCCCCCAACAGCCTTTTTTTTCATAACACTTTAACCAGAGTGACGGGAGAGCGGCATTTCAGAAAACGTGCTTATCTCGGCGAGAAAAAGCGATTTCGGCAATAAAATTTAAAACGCGTGTAAAACATAAACCAAACGATGAAATTGGTTATTTCTTCATGTATAATGATCAACTCGATACTCCCTAGCCCCCAACAGCCTTTTTTTTCATAACACTTTAACCAGAGTGACGGGAGAGCGGCATTTCAGAAAACGTGCTTATCTCGGCGAGAAAAAGCGATTTCGGCAATAAAATTTAAAACGCGTGTAAAACATAAACCAAACGATGAAATTGGTTATTTCTTCATGTATAATGATCAACTCGATACTCCCTAGCCCCCAACAGCCTTTTTTTTCATAACACTTTAACCAGAGTGACGGGAGAGCGGCATTTCAGAAAACGTGCTTATCTCGGCGAGAAAAAGCGATTTCGGCAATAAAATTTAAAACGCGTGTAAAGCATAAACCAAACGATGAAATTGGTTATTTCTTCATGTATAATGATCAACTCGATACTCCCTAGCCCCCAACAGCCTTTTTTTTCATAACACTTTAACCAGAGTGACGGGAGAGCGGCATTTCAGAAAACGTGCTTATCTCGGCGAGAAAAAGCCATTTCGGCAATAAAATTTAAAACGCGTGTAAAACATAAACCAAACGATGAAATTGGTTATTTCTTCATGTATAATGATCAACTCGATACTCCCTAGCCCCCAACAGCCTTTTTTTTCATAACACTTTAACCAGAGTGACGGGAGAGCGGCATTTCAGAAAACGTGCTTATCTCGGCGAGAAAAAGCGATTTCGGCAATAAAATTTAAAACGCGTGTAAAACATAAACCAAACGATGAAATTGGTTATTTCTTCATGTATAATGATCAACTCGATACTCCCTAGCCCCCAACAGCCTTTTTTTTCATAACACTTTAACCAGAGTGACGGGAGAGCGGCATTTCAGAAAACGTGCTTATCTCGGCGAGAAAAAGCGATTTCGGCAATAAAATTTAAAACGCGTGTAAAACATAAACCAAACGATGAAATTGGTTATTTCTTCATGTATAATGATCAACTCGATACTCCCTAGCCCCCAACAGCCTTTTTTTTCATAACACTTTAACCAGAGTGACGGGAGAGCGGCATTTCAGAAAACGTGCTTATCTCGGCGAGAAAAAGCGATTTCGGCAATAAAATTTAAAACGCGTGTAAAACATAAACCAAACGATGAAATTGGTTATTTCTTTATGTATAATGATCAACTCGATACTCCCTAGCCCCCAACAGCCTTTTTTTTCATAACACTTTAACCAGAGTGACGGGAGAGCGGCATTTCAGAAAACGTGCTTATCTCGGCGAGAAAAAGCGATTTCGGCAATAAAATTTAAAACGCGTGTAAAACATAAACCAAACGATGAAATTGGTTATTTCTTCATGTATAATGATCAACTCGATACTCCCTAGCCCCCAACAGCCTTTTTTTTCATAACACTTTAACCAGAGTGACGGGAGAGCGGCATTTCAGAAAACGTGCTTATTTCGGCGAGAAAAAGCGATTTCGGCAATAAAATTTAAAACGCGTGTAAAACATAAACCAAACGATGAAATTGGTTATTTCTTCATGTATAATGATCAACTCGATACTCCCTAGCCCCCAACAGCCTTTTTTTTCATAACACTTTAACCAGAGTGACGGGAGAGCGGCATTTCAGAAAACGTGCTTATCTCGGCGAGAAAAAGCGATTTCGGCAATAAAATTTAAAACGCGTGTAAAACATAAACCAAACGATGAAATTGGTTATTTCTTCATGTATAATGATCAACTCGATACTCCCTAGCCCCCAACAGCCTTTTTTTTCATAACACTTTAACCAGAGTGACGGGAGAGCGGCATTTCAGAAAACGTGCTTATCTCGGCGAGAAAAAGCGATTTCGGCAATAAAATTTAAAACGCGTGTAAAACATAAACCAAACGATGAAATTGGTTATTTCTTCATGTATAATGATCAACTCGATACTTCCTAGCCCCCAACAGCCTTTTTTTTCATAACACTTTAACCAGAGTGACGGGAGAGCGGCATTTCAGAAAACGTGCTTATCTCGGCGAGAAAAAGCGATTTCGGCAATAAAATTTAAAACGCGTGTAAAACATAAACCAAACGATGAAATTGGTTATTTCTTCATGTATAATGATCAACTCGATACTCCCTAGCCCCCAACAGCCTTTTTTTTCATAACACTTTAACCAGAGTGACGGGAGAGCGGCATTTCAGAAAACGTGCTTATCTCGGCGAGAAAAAGCGATTTCGGCAATAAAATTTAAAACGCGTGTAAAACATAAACCAAACGATGAAATTGGTTATTTCTTCATGTATAATGATCAACTCGATACTCCCTAGCCCCCAACAGCCTTTTTTTTCATAACACTTTAACCAGAGTGACGGGAGAGCGGCATTTCAGAAAACGTGCTTATCTCGGCGAGAAAAAGCGATTTCGGCAATAAAATTTAAAACGCGTGTAAAACATAAACCAAACGATGAAATTGGTTATTTCTTCATGTATAATGATCAACTCGATACTCCCTAGCCCCCAACAGCCTTTTTTTTCATAACACTTTAACCAGAGTGACGGGAGAGCGGCATTTCAGAAAACGTGCTTATCTCGGCGAGAAAAAGCGATTTCGGCAATAAAATTTAAAACGCGTGTAAAACATAAACCAAACGATGAAATTGGTTATTTCTTCATGTATAATGATCAACTCGATACTCCCTAGCCCCCAACAGCCTTTTTTTTCATAACACTTTAACCAGAGTGACGGGAGAGCGGCATTTCAGAAAACGTGCTTATCTCGGCGAGAAAAAGCGATTTCGGCAATAAAATTTAAAACGCGTGTAAAACATAAACCAAACGATGAAATTGGTTATTTCTTCATGTATAATGATCAACTCGATACTCCCTAGCCCCCAACAGCCTTTTTTTTCATAACACTTTAACCAGAGTGACGGGAGAGCGGCATTTCAGAAAACGTGCTTATCTCGGCGAGAAAAAGCGATTTCGGCAATAAAATTTAAAACGCGTGTAAAACATAAACCAAACGATGAAATTGGTTATTTCTTCATGTATAATGATCAACTCGATACTCCCTAGCCCCCAACAGCCTTTTTTTTCATAACACTTTAACCAGAGTGACGGGAGAGCGGCATTTCAGAAAACGTGCTTATCTCGGCGAGAAAAAGCGATTTCGGCAATAAAATTTAAAACGCGTGTAAAACATAAACCAAACGATGAAATTGGTAATTTCTTCATGTATAATGATCAACTCGATACTCCCTAGCCCCCAACAGCCTTTTTTTTCATAACACTTTAACCAGAGTGACGGGAGAGTGGCATTTCAGAAAACGTGCTTATCTCGGCGAGAAAAAGCGATTTCGGCAATAAAATTTAAAACGCGTGTAAAACATAAACCAAACGATGAAATTGGTTATTTCTTCATGTATAATGATCAACTCGATACTCCCTAGCCCCCAACAGCCTTTTTTTTCATAACACTTTAACCAGAGTGACGGGAGAGCGGCATTTCAGAAAACGTGCTTATCTCGGCGAGAAAAAGCGATTTCGGCAATAAAATTTAAAACGCGTGTAAAACATAAACCAAACGATGAAATTGGTTATTTCTTCATGTATAATGATCAACTCGATACTCCCTAGCCCCCAACAGCCTTTTTTTTTCATAACACTTTAACCAGAGTGACGGGAGAGCGGCATTTCAGAAAACGTGCTTATCTCGGCGAGAAAAAGCGATTTCGGCAATAAAATTTAAAACGCGTGTAAAACATAAACCAAACGATGAAATTGGTTATTTCTTCATGTATAATGATCAACTCGATACTCCCTAGCCCCCAACAGCCTTTTTTTTCATAACACTTTAACCAGAGTGACGGGAGAGCGGCATTTCAGAAAACGTGCTTATCTCGGCGAGAAAAAGCGATTTCGGCAATAAAATTTAAAACGCGTGTAAAACATAAACCAAACGATGAAATTGGTTATTTCTTCATGTATAATGATCAACTCGAGTCGAGCTCCAGGGAGAGAGGCTGATTTTTCGCTTTTTGAGGCCGACCGACGAACCGGCGCGGGGCGGACTCAAAAGCCCGCAGAGCCGTAGGCACTTAGAAAAGTTTCGCCTTTGGCTGTGAGCTCCAGGGGAGAGGCTGGTTTTGCGTTATTTTAGGCCGGCTGGAGAACCGGCGCGGGTCGGACGCACAATCCCCGCAGAGCCGTGGGCACTTAGAAAATTTTGCCAAGTTGGCTCTGAGCGCCTGGTACCTAATATGGAAGTATAGAGGCCGACTTTCGGGCAAGATCACGCCGCGTTAGGCTTCCAGGACCCCGGCTAAGCAATTTTACCGGGCCGCCCGGTTCTTTTTTTGAACCAGCCCGGTTCTTTTTACACTTCCAGCTGGAGCTCAGCAGCGGCTTTTTGCGCAAGATCACGCCGGGTTAGGCTTCCAGGACCTCGGCTAAGCAATTCTACCGGGCCGCCCGGTTCTTTTTTTGAACCAGCCCGGTTCTTTTTACACTTCCAGCTGGAGCTCACGAGCGGCTTTTTGGACAAGATCACGCCGTGTTAGGCTTCCAGAGCCCCGGCTAAGCAATTTTACCGGCCCGCCCGGTTCTTTTTTTTAACCAGCCCGGTTCTTTTTACACTTCCAGCTGGAGCTCAGCAGCGGGTTTTTGGACAAGATCACGCCGTGTTAGGCTTCCAGAGCCCCGGCTAAGCAATTTTACAGGGTCGCCCGGTTCTTTTTTTTAACCAGCCCGGTTTTTTTTACACTTCCAGCTGGAGCTCAGCAGCGGCTTTTTGCACAGTATCACGCCGGGTTAGGCTTCCAGAGCCCCGGCTAAGCAATTTTACCGGGCCGCCCGGTTCTTTTTTTTAACCAGCCCGGTTCTTTTTACACTTCCAGCTGGAGCTCAGCAGCGGCTTTTTGGACAAGATCACGCCGTGTTAGGCTTCCAGAGCCCCGGCTAAGCAATTTTACCGGGTCGCCCGGTTCTTTTTTTAACCAGCCCGGTTCTTTTTACACTTCCAGCTGGAGCTCAGCATCGTGTAAAACATAAACCAAACGATGAAATTGGTTATTTCTTCATGTATAATGATCAACTCGATACTCCCTAGCCCCCAACAGCCTTTTTTTATCATAACACTTTAACCAGAGTGACGGGAGAGCGGCATTTCAGAAAACGTGCTTATCTCGGCGAGAAAAAGCGATTTCGGCAATAAAATTTAAAACGCGTGTAAAACATAAACCAAACGATGAAATTGGTTATTTCTTCATGTATAATGATCAACTCGATACTCCCTAGCCCCCAACAGCCTTTTTTTCATAACACTTTAACCAGAGTGACGGGAGAGCGGCATTTCAGAAAACGTGCTTATCTCGGCGAGAAAAAGCGATTTCGGCAATAAAATTTAAAACGCGTGTAAAACATAAACCAAACGATGAAATTGGTTATTTCTTCATGTATAATGATCAACTCGATACTCCCTAGCCACCAACAGCCTTTTTTTTCATAACACTTTAACCAGAGTGACGGGAGAGCGGCATTTCAGAAAACGTGCTTATCTCGGCGAGAAAAAGCGATTTCGGCAATAAAATTTAAAACGCGTGTAAAACATAAACCAAACGATGAAATTGGTTATTTCTTCATGTATAATGATCAACTCGATACTCCCTAGCCCCCAACAGCCTTTTTTTTCATAACACTTTAACCAGAGTGACGGGAGAGCGGCATTTCAGAAAACGTGCTTATCTCGGCGAGAAAAAGCGATTTCGGCAATAAAATTTAAAACGCGTGTAAAACATAAACCAAACGATGTAATTGGTTATTTCTTCATGTATAATGATCAACTCGATACTCCCTAGCCCCCAACAGCCTTTTTTTTCATAACACTTTAACCAGAGTGACGGGAGAGCGGCATTTCAGAAAACGTGCTTATCTCGGCGAGAAAAAGCGATTTCGGCAATAAAATTTAAAACGCGTGTAAAACATAAACCAAACGATGAAATTGGTTATTTCTTCATGTATAATGATCAACTCGATACTCCCTAGCCCCCAACAGCCTTTTTTTTCATAACACTTTAACCAGAGTGACGGGAGAGCGGCATTTCAGAAAACGTGCTTATCTCGGCGAGAAAAAGCGATTTCGGCAATAAAAT
The DNA here is from genome assembly GCF_054491065.1 of Syngnathus leptorhynchus. NCBI lineage: Eukaryota > Metazoa > Chordata > Actinopteri > Syngnathiformes > Syngnathidae > Syngnathus > Syngnathus leptorhynchus. The sequence continues at coordinate 29,239 of NW_028232212.1, read as the reverse complement.
TTAAAACGCGTGTAAAACATAAACCAAACGATGAAATTGGTTATTTCTTCATGTATAATGATCAACTCGATACTCCCTAGCCCCCAACAGCCTTTTTTTTCATAACACTTTAACCAGAGTGACGGGAGAGCGGCATTTCAGAAAACGTGCTTATCTCGGCGAGAAAAAGCGATTTCGGCAATAAAATTTAAAACGCGTGTAAAACATAAACCAAACGATGAAATTGGTTATTTCTTCATGTATAATGATCAACTCGATACTCCCTAGCCCCCAACAGCCTTTTTTTTCATAACACTTTAACCAGAGTGACGGGAGAGCGGCATTTCAGAAAACGTGCTTATCTCGGCGAGAAAAAGCGATTTCGGCAATAAAATTTAAAACGCGTGTAAAACATAAACCAAACGATGAAATTGGTTATTTCTTCATGTATAATGATCAACTCGATACTCCCTAGCCCCCAACAGCCTTTTTTTTCATAACACTTTAACCAGAGTGACGGGAGAGCGGCATTTCAGAAAACGTGCTTATCTCGGCGAGAAAAAGCGATTTCGGCAATAAAATTTAAAACGCGTGTAAAACATAAACCAAACGATGAAATTGGTTATTTCTTCATGTATAATGATCAACTCGATACTCCCTAGCCCCCAACAGCCTTTTTTTTCATAACACTTTAACCAGAGTGACGGGAGAGCGGCATTTCAGAAAACGTGCTTATCTCGGCGAGAAAAAGCGATTTCGGCAATAAAATTTAAAACGCGTGTAAAACATAAACCAAACGATGAAATTGGTTATTTCTTCATGTATAATGATCAACTCGATACTCCCTAGCCCCCAACAGCCTTTTTTTTCATAACACTTTAACCAGAGTGACGGGAGAGCGGCATTTCAGAAAACGTGCTTATCTCGGCGAGAAAAAGCGATTTCGGCAATAAAATTTAAAACGCGTGTAAAACATAAACCAAACGATGAAATTGGTTATTTCTTCATGTATAATGATCAACTCGATACTCCCTAGCCCCCAACAGCCTTTTTTTTCATAACACTTTAACCAGAGTGACGGGAGAGCGGCATTTCAGAAAACGTGCTTATCTCGGCGAGAAAAAGCGATTTCGGCAATAAAATTTAAAACGCGTGTAAAACATAAACCAAACGATGAAATTGGTTATTTCTTCATGTATAATGATCAACTCGATACTCCCTAGCCCCCAACAGCCTTTTTTTTCATAACACTTTAACCAGAGTGACGGGAGAGCGGCATTTCAGAAAACGTGCTTATCTCGGCGAGAAAAAGCGATTTCGGCAATAAAATTTAAAACGCGTGTAAAACATAAACCAAACGATGAAATTGGTTATTTCTTCATGTATAATGATCAACTCGATACTCCCTAGCCCCCAACAGCCTTTTTTTTCATAACACTTTAACCAGCAGTGACGGGAGAGCGGCATTTCAGAAAACGTGCTTATCTCGGCGAGAAAAAGCGATTTCGGCAATAAAATTTAAAACGCGTGTAAAACATAAACCAAACGATGAAATTGGTTATTTCTTCATGTATAATGATCAACTCGATACTCCCTAGCCCCCAACAGCCTTTTTTTTCATAACACTTTAACCAGAGTGACGGGAGAGCGGCATTTCAGAAAACGTGCTTATCTCGGCGAGAAAAAGCGATTTCGGCAATAAAATTTAAAACGCGTGTAAAACATAAACCAAACGATGAAATTGGTTATTTCTTCATGTATAATGATCAACTCGATACTCCCTAGCCCCCAACAGCCTTTTTTTTCATAACACTTTAACCAGAGTGACGGGAGAGCGGCATTTCAGAAAACGTGCTTATCTCGGCGAGAAAAAGCGATTTCGGCAATAAAATTTAAAACGCGTGTAAAACATAAACCAAACGATGAAATTGGTTATTTCTTCATGTATAATGATCAACTCGATACTCCCTAGCCCCCAACAGCCTTTTTTTTCATAACACTTTAACCAGAGTGACGGGAGAGCGGCATTTCAGAAAACGTGCTTATCTCGGCGAGAAAAAGCGATTTCGGCAATAAAATTTAAAACGCGTGTAAAACATAAACCAAACGATGAAATTGGTTATTTCTTCATGTATAATGATCAACTCGATACTCCCTAGCCCCCAACAGCCTTTTTTTTCATAACACTTTAACCAGAGTGACGGGAGAGCGGCATTTCAGAAAACGTGCTTATCTCGGCGAGAAAAAGCGATTTCGGCAATAAAATTTAAAACGCGTGTAAAACATAAACCAAACGATGAAATTGGTTATTTCTTCATGTATAATGATCAACTCGATACTCCCTAGCCCCCAACAGCCTTTTTTTTCATAACACTTTAACCAGAGTGACGGGAGAGCGGCATTTCAGAAAACGTGCTTATCTCGGCGAGAAAAAGCGATTTCGGCAATAAAATTTAAAACGCGTGTAAAACATAAACCAAACGATGAAATTGGTTATTTCTTCATGTATAATGATCAACTCGATACTCCCTAGCCCCCAACAGCCTTTTTTTTCATAACACTTTAACCAGAGTGACGGGAGAGCGGCATTTCAGAAAACGTGCTTATCTCGGCGAGAAAAAGCGATTTCGGCAATAAAATTTAAAACGCGTGTAAAACATAAACCAAACGATGAAATTGGTTATTTCTTCATGTATAATGATCAACTCGATACTCCCTAGCCCCCAACAGCCTTTTTTTTCATAACACTTTAACCAGAGTGACGGGAGAGCGGCATTTCAGAAAACGTGCTTATCTCGGCGAGAAAAAGCGATTTCGGCAATAAAATTTAAAACGCGTGTAAAACATAAACCAAACGATGAAATTGGTTATTTCTTCATGTATAATGATCAACTCGATACTCCCTAGCCCCCAACAGCCTTTTTTTTCATAACACTTTAACCAGAGTGACGGCAGAGCGGCATTTCAGAAAACGTGCTTATCTCGGCGAGAAAAAGCGATTTCGGCAATAAAATTTAAAACGCGTGTAAAACATAAACCAAACGATGAAATTGGTTATTTCTTCATGTATAATGATCAACTCGATACTCCCTAGCCCCCAACAGCCTTTTTTTTCATAACACTTTAACCAGAGTGACGGGAGAGCGGCATTTCAGAAAACGTGCTTATCTTGGCGAGAAAAAGCGATTTCGGCAATAAAATTTAAAACGCGTGTAAAACATAAACCAAACGATGAAATTGGTTATTTCTTCATGTATAATGATCAACTCGATACTCCCTAGCCCTCAACAGCCTTTTTTTTCATAACACTTTAACCAGAGTGACGGGAGAGCGGCATTTCAGAAAACGTGCTTATCTCGGCGAGAAAAAGCGATTTCGGCAATAAAATTTAAAACGCGTGTAAAACATAAACCAAACGATGAAATTGGTTATTTCTTCATGTATAATGATCAACTCGATACTCCCTAGCCCCCAACAGCCTTTTTTTTCATAACACTTTAACCAGAGTGACGGGAGAGCGGCATTTCAGAAAACGTGCTTATCTCGGCGAGAAAAAGCGATTTCGGCAATAAAATTTAAAACGCGTGTAAAACATAAACCAAACGATGAAATTGGTTATTTCTTCATGTATAATGATCAACTCGATACTCCCTAGCCCCCAACAGCCTTTTTTTTCATAACACTTTAACCAGAGTGACGGGAGAGCGGCATTTCAGAAAACGTGCTTATCTCGGCGAGAAAAAGCGATTTCGGCAATAAAATTTAAAACGCGTGTAAAACATAAACCAAACGATGAAATTGGTTATTTCTTCATGTATAATGATCAAATCGATACTCCCTAGCCCCCAACAGCCTTTTTTTTCATAACACTTTAACCAGAGTGACGGGAGAGCGGCATTTCAGAAAACGTGCTTATCTCGGCGAGAAAAAGCGATTTCGGCAATAAAATTTAAAACGCGTGTAAAACATAAACCAAACGATGAAATTGGTTATTTCTTCATGTATAATGATCAACTCGATACTCCCTAGCCCCCAACAGCCTTTTTTTTCATAACACTTTAACCAGAGTGACGGGAGAGCGGCATTTCAGAAAACGTGCTTATCTCGGCGAGAAAAAGCGATTTCGGCAATAAAATTTAAAACGCGTGTAAAACATAAACCAAACGATGAAATTGGTTATTTCTTCATGTATAATGATCAACTCGATACTCCCTAGCCCCCAACAGCCTTTTTTTTCATAACACTTTAACCAGAGTGACGGGAGAGCGGCATTTCAGAAAACGTGCTTATCTCGGCGAGAAAAAGCGATTTCGGCAATAAAATTTAAAACGCGTGTAAAACATAAACCAAACGATGAAATTGGTTATTTCTTCATGTATAATGATCAACTCGAGTCGAGCTCCAGGGAGAGAGGCTGATTTTTCGCTTTTTGAGGCCGACCGACGAACCGGCGTGGGGCGGACTCAAAAGCTCGCAGAGCCGTAGGCACTTAGAAAAGTTTCGCCTTTGGCTGTGAGCTCCAGGGGGAGAGGCTGGTTTTGCGTTATTTCAGGCCGGCTGGAGAACCGGCGCGGGTCGGACGCACAATCCCCGCAGAGCCGTGGGCACTTAGAAAATTTTCGCCAAGTTGGCTCTGAGCGCCTGGTACCTAATATGGAAGTATAGAGGCCGACTTTCGGGCAAGATCACGCCGCGTTAGGCTTCCAGGACCCCGGCTAAGCAATTTTACCGGGCCGCCCGGTTCTTTTTTTGAACCAGCCCGGTTCTTTTTACACTTCCAGCTGGAGCTCAGCAGCGGCTTTTGGCGCAAGATCACGCCGGGTTAGGCTTCCAGGACCTCGGCCAAGCAATTCTACCGGGCCGCCCGGTTCTTTTTTTGAACCAGCCCGGTTCTTTTTACACTTCCAGCTGGAGCTCACGAGCGGCTTTTGGGACAAGATCACGCCGTGTTAGGCTTCCAGAGCCCCGGCTAAGCAATTTTACCGGCCCGCCCGGTTCTTTGTTTTTTTAACCAGCCCGGTTCTTTTTACACTTCCAGCTGGAGCTCAGCAGCGGCTTTTCGGACAATATCACGCCGGGTTAGGCTTCCAGGACCCCGGCTAAGCAATTTTACCTGGCCGCCCGGTTCTTTTTTTTAACCAGCCCGGTTCTTTTTACACTTCCAGCTGGAGCTCACGAGCGGCTTTTTGGACAAGATCACGCCTGGTTAGGCTTCCAGAGCCCCGGCTAAGCAATTTTAACGGGCCGCCCGGTTCTTTTTTTTAACCAGCCCGGTTCTTTTTACACTTCCAGCTGGAGCTCAGCAGCGGCTTTTTGGACAAGATCACGCCGTGTTAGGCTTCCAGAGCCCCGGTTAAGCAATTTTACCGGGTCGCCCGGTTCTTTTTTTAACCAGCCCGGTTCTTTTTACACTTCCAGCTGGAGCTCAGCAGCACCTTTTTGCACAGTATCACGCCGGGTTAGGCTTCCAGGACCCCGGCTAGGCAATTTTACCAGGCCGCCCGGTTCTTTTTTTTAACCAGCCCGGTTCTTTTTACACTTCCAGCTGGAGCTCAGCAGCGGCTTTTTGGAAAAGATCACGCCGTGTTAGGCTTCCAGAGCCCCGGCTAAGCAATTTTACCGGGTCGCCCGGTTCTTTTTTTTAACCAGCCCGGTTCTTTTTACACTTCCAGCTGGAGCTCAGCAGCTGCTTTTTGGACAAGATCACGCCGTGTTAGGCTTCCAGAGCCCCGGCTAAGCAATTTTACCGGGTCGCCCGGTTCTTTTTTTAACCAGCCCGGTTCTTTTTACACATCCAGCTGGAGCTCAGCAGCGTGTAAAACATAAACCAAACGATGAAATTGGTTATTTCTTCATGTATAATGATCAACTCGATACTCCCTAGCCCCCAACAGCCTTTTTTTTCATAACACTTTAACCAGAGTGACGGGAGAGCGGCATTTCAGAAAACGTGCTTATCTCGGCGAGAAAAAGCGATTTCGGCAATAAAATTTAAAACGCGTGTAAAACATAAACCAAACGATGAAATTGGTTATTTCTTCATGTATAATGATCAACTCGATACTCCCTAGCCCCCAACAGCCTTTTTTTTCATAACACTTTAACCAGAGTGACGGGAGAGCGGCATTTCAGAAAACGTGCTTATCTCGGCGAGAAAAAGCGATTTCAGCAATAAAATTTAAAACGCGTGTAAAACATAAACCAAACGATGAAATTGGTTATTTCTTCATGTATAATGATCAACTCGATACTCCCTAGCCCCCAACAGCCTTTTTTTTCATAACACTTTAACCAGAGTGACGGGAGAGCGGCATTTCAGAAAACGTGCTTATCTCGGCGAGAAAAAGCGATTTCGGCAATAAAATTTAAAACGCGTGTAAAACATAAACCAAACGATGAAATTGGTTATTTCTTCATGTATAATGATCAACTCGATACTCCCTAGCCCCCAACAGCCTTTTTTTTCCATAACACTTTAACCAGAGTGACGGGAGAGCGGCATTTCAGAAAACGTGCTTATCTCGGCGAGAAAAAGCGATTTCGGCAATAAAATTTAAAACGCGTGTAAAACATAAACCAAACGTTGAAATTGGTTATTTCTTCATGTATAATGATCAACTCGATACTCCCTAGCCCCCAACAGCCTTTTTTTTCATAACACTTTAACCAGAGTGACGGGAGAGCGGCATTTCAGAAAACGTGCTTATCTCGGCGAGAAAAAGCGATTTCGGCAATAAAATTTAAAACGCGTGTAAAACATAAACCAAACGATGAAATTGGTTATTTCTTCATGTATAATGATCAACTCGATACTCCCTAGCCCCCAACAGCCTTTTTTTTCATAACACTTTAACCAGAGTGACGGGAGAGCGGCATTTCAGAAAACGTGCTTATCTCGGCGAGAAAAAGCGATTTCGGCAATAAAATTTAAAACGCGTGTAAAACATAAACCAAACGATGAAATTGGTTATTTCTTCATGTATAATGATCAACTCGATACTCCCTAGCCCCCAACAGCCTTTTTTTTCATAACACTTTAACCAGAGTGACGGGAGAGCGGCATTTCAGAAAACGTGCTTATCTCGGCGAGAAAAAGCGATTTCGGCAATAAAATTTAAAACGCGTGTAAAACATAAACCAAACGATGAAATTGGTTATTTCTTCATGTATAATGATCAACTCGATACTCCCTAGCCCCCAACAGCCTTTTTTTTCATAACACTTTAACCAGAGTGACGGGAGAGCGGCATTTCAGAAAACGTGCTTATCTTGGCGAGAAAAAGCGATTTCGGCAATAAAATTTAAAACGCGTGTAAAACATAAACCAAACGATGAAATTGGTTATTTCTTCATGTATAATGATCAACTCGATACTCCCTAGCCCTCAACAGCCTTTTTTTTCATAACACTTTAACCAGAGTGACGGGAGAGCGGCATTTCAGAAAACGTGCTTATCTCGGCGAGAAAAAGCGATTTCGGCAATAAAATTTAAAACGCGTGTAAAACATAAACCAAACGATGAAATTGGTTATTTCTTCATGTATAATGATCAACTCGATACTCCCTAGCCCCCAACAGCCTTTTTTTTCATAACACTTTAACCAGAGTGACGGGAGAGCGGCATTTCAGAAAACGTGCTTATCTCGGCGAGAAAAAGCGATTTCGGCAATAAAATTTAAAACGCGTGTAAAACATAAACCAAACGATGAAATTGGTTATTTCTTCATGTATAATGATCAACTCGATACTCCCTAGCCCCCAACAGCCTTTTTTTTCATAACACTTTAACCAGAGTGACGGGAGAGCGGCATTTCAGAAAACGTGCTTATCTCGGCGAGAAAAAGCGATTTCGGCAATAAAATTTAAAACGCGTGTAAAACATAAACCAAACGATGAAATTGGTTATTTCTTCATGTATAATGATCAACTCGATACTCCCTAGCCCCCAACAGCCTTTTTTTTCATAACACTTTAACCAGAGTGACGGGAGAGCGGCATTTCAGAAAACGTGCTTATCTCGGCGAGAAAAAGCGATTTCGGCAATAAAATTTAAAACGCGTGTAAAACATAAACCAAACGATGAAATTGGTTATTTCTTCATGTATAATGATCAACTCGATACTCCCTAGCCCCCAACAGCCTTTTTTTTCATAACACTTTAACCAGAGTGACGGGAGAGCGGCATTTCAGAAAACGTGCTTATCTCGGCGAGAAAAAGCGATTTCGGCAATAAAATTTAAAACGCGTGTAAAACATAAACCAAACGATGAAATTGGTTATTTCTTCATGTATAATGATCAACTCGATACTCCCTAGCCCCCAACAGCCTTTTTTTTCATAACACTTTAACCAGAGTGACGGGAGAGCGGCATTTCAGAAAACGTGCTTATCTCGGCGAGAAAAAGCGATTTCGGCAATAAAATTTAAAACGCGTGTAAAACATAAACCAAACGATGAAATTGGTTATTTCTTCATGTATAATGATCAACTCGAGTCGAGCTCCAGGGAGAGAGGCTGATTTTTCGCTTTTTGAGGCCGACCGACGAACCGGCGCGGGGCGGACTCAAAAGCTCGCAGAGCCGTAGGCACTTAGAAAAGTTTCGCCTTTGGCTGTGAGCTCCAGGGGGAGAGGCTGGTTTTGCGTTATTTCAGGCCGGCTGGAGAACCGGCGCGGGTCGGACGCACAATCCCCGCAGAGCCGTGGGCACTTAGAAAATTTTCGCCAAGTTGGCTCTGAGCGCCTGGTACCTAATATGGAAGTATAGAGGCCGACTTTCGGGCAAGATCACGCCGCGTTAGGCTTCCAGGACCCCGGCTAAGCAATTTTACCGGGCCGCCCGGTTCTTTTTTTGAACCAGCCCGGTTCTTTTTACACTTCCAGCTGGAGCTCAGCAGCGGCTTTTGGCGCAAGATCACGCCGGGTTAGGCTTCCAGGACCTCGGCCAAGCAATTCTACCGGGCCGCCCGGTTCTTTTTTTGAACCAGCCCGGTTCTTTTTACACTTCCAGCTGGAGCTCACGAGCGGCTTTTGGGACAAGATCACGCCGTGTTAGGCTTCCAGAGCCCCGGCTAAGCAATTTTACCGGCCCGCCCGGTTCTTTGTTTTTTTAACCAGCCCGGTTCTTTTTACACTTCCAGCTGGAGCTCAGCAGCGGCTTTTCGGACAATATCACGCCGGGTTAGGCTTCCAGGACCCCGGCTAAGCAATTTTACCTGGCCGCCCGGTTCTTTTTTTTAACCAGCCCGGTTCTTTTTACACTTCCAGCTGGAGCTCACGAGCGGCTTTTTGGACAAGATCACGCCTGGTTAGGCTTCCAGAGCCCCGGCTAAGCAATTTTAACGGGCCGCCCGGTTCTTTTTTTTAACCAGCCCGGTTCTTTTTACACTTCCAGCTGGAGCTCAGCAGCGGCTTTTTGGACAAGATCACGCCGTGTTAGGCTTCCAGAGCCCCGGTTAAGCAATTTTACCGGGTCGCCCAGTTCTTTTTTTAACCAGCCCGGTTCTTTTTACACTTCCAGCTGGAGCTCAGCAGCACCTTTTTGCACAGTATCACGCCGGGTTAGGCTTCCAGGACCCCGGCTAGGCAATTTTACCAGGCCGCCCGGTTCTTTTTTTTAACCAGCCCGGTTCTTTTTACACTTCCAGCTGGAGCTCAGCAGCGGCTTTTTGGAAAAGATCACGCCGTGTTAGGCTTCCAGAGCCCCGGCTAAGCAATTTTACCGGGTCGCCCGGTTCTTTTTTTTAACCAGCCCGGTTCTTTTTACACTTCCAGCTGGAGCTCAGCAGCTGCTTTTTGGACAAGATCACGCCGTGTTAGGCTTCCAGAGCCCCGGCTAAGCAATTTTACCGGGTCGCCCGGTTCTTTTTTTAACCAGCCCGGTTCTTTTTACACATCCAGCTGGAGCTCAGCAGCGTGTAAAACATAAACCAAACGATGAAATTGGTTATTTCTTCATGTATAATGATCAACTCGATACTCCCTAGCCCCCAACAGCCTTTTTTTTCATAACACTTTAACCAGAGTGACGGGAGAGCGGCATTTCAGAAAACGTGCTTATCTCGGCGAGAAAAAGCGATTTCGGCAATAAAATTTAAAACGCGTGTAAAACATAAACCAAACGATGAAATTGGTTATTTCTTCATGTATAATGATCAACTCGATACTCCCTAGCCCCCAACAGCCTTTTTTTTCATAACACTTTAACCAGAGTGACGGGAGAGCGGCATTTCAGAAAACGTGCTTATCTCGGCGAGAAAAAGCGATTTCGGCAATAAAATTTAAAACGCGTGTAAAACATAAACCAAACGATGAAATTGGTTATTTCTTCATGTATAATGATCAACTCGATACTCCCTAGCCCCCAACAGCCTTTTTTTTCATAACACTTTAACCAGAGTGACGGGAGAGCGGCATTTCAGAAAACGTGCTTATCTCGGCGAGAAAAAGCGATTTCGGCAATAAAATTTAAAACGCGTGTAAAACATAAACCAAACGATGAAATTGGTTATTTCTTCATGTATAATGATCAACTCGATACTCCCTAGCCCCCAACAGCCTTTTTTTTCATAACACTTTAACCAGAGTGACGGGAGAGCGGCATTTCAGAAAACGTGCTTATCTCGGCGAGAAAAAGCGATTTCGGCAATAAAATTTAAAACGCGTGTAAAACATAAACCAAACGTTAAAATTGGTTATTTCTTCATGTATAATGATCAACTCGATACTCCCTAGCCCCCAACAGCCTTTTTTTTCATAACACTTTAACCAGAGTGACGGGAGAGCGGCATTTCAGAAAACGTGCTTATCTCGGCGAGAAAAAGCGATTTCGGCAATAAAATTTAAAACGCGTGTAAAACATAAACCAAACGATGAAATTGGTTATTTCTTCATGTATAATGATCAACTCGATACTCCCTAGCCCCCAACAGCCTTTTTTTTCATAACACTTTAACCAGAGTGACGGGAGAGCGGCATTTCAGAAAACGTGCTTATCTCGGCGAGAAAAAGCGATTTCGGCAATAAAATTTAAAACGCGTGTAAAACATAAACCAAACGATGAAATTGGTTATTTCTTCATGTATAATGATCAACTCGATACTCCCTAGCCCCCAACAGCCTTTTTTTTCATAACACTTTAACCAGAGTGACGGGAGAGCGGCATTTCAGAAAACGTGCTTATCTCGGCGAGAAAAAGCGATTTCGGCAATAAAATTTAAAACGCGTGTAAAACATAAACCAAACGATGAAATTGGTTATTTCTTCATGTATAATGATCAACTCGATACTCCCTAGCCCCCAACAGCCTTTTTTTTCATAACACTTTAACCAGAGTGACGGGAGAGCGGCATTTCAGAAAACGTGCTTATCTCGGCGAGAAAAAGCGATTTCGGCAATAAAATTTAAAACGCGTGTAAAACATAAACCAAACGATGAAACTGGTAATTTCTTCATGTATAATGATCAACTCGATACTCCCTAGCCCCCAACAGCCTTTTTTTTCATAACACTTTAACCAGAGTGACGGGAGAGCGGCATTTCAGAAAACGTGCTTATCTCGGCGAGAAAAAGCGATTTCGGCAATAAAATTTAAAACGCGTGTAAAACATAAACCAAACGATGAAATTGGTTATTTCTTCATGTATAATGATCAACTCGATACTCCCTAGCCCCCAACAGCCTTTTTTTTCATAACACTTTAACCAGAGTGACGGGAGAGCGGCATTTCAGAAAACGTGCTTATCTCGGCGAGAAAAAGCGATTTCGGCAATAAAATTTAAAACGCGTGTAAAACATAAACCAAACGATGAAATTGGTTATTTCTTCATGTATAATGATCAACTCGATACTCCTTAGCCCCCAACAGCCTTTTTTTTCATAACACTTTAACCAGAGTGACGGGAGAGCGGCATTTCAGAAAACGTGCTTATCTCGGCGAGAAAAAGCGATTTCGGCAATAAAATTTAAAACGCGTGTAAAACATAAACCAAACGATGAAATTGGTTATTTCTTCATGTATAATGATCAACTCGATACTCCCTAGCCCCCAACAGCCTTTTTTTTCATAACACTTTCACCAGAGTGACGGGAGAGCGGCATTTCAGAAAACGTGCTTATCTCGGCGAGAAAAAGCGATTTCGGCAATAAAATTTAAAACGCGTGTAAAACATAAACCAAACGATGAAATTGGTTATTTCTTCATGTATAATGATCAACTCGATACTCCCTAGCCCCCAACAGCCTTTTTTTTCAAAACACTTTAACCAGAGTGACGGGAGAGCGGCATTTCAGAAAACGTGCTTATCTCGGCGAGAAAAAGTGATTTCGGCAATAAAATTTAAAATGCGTGTAAAACATAAACCAAACGATGAAATTGGTTATTTCTTCATGTATAATGATCAACTCGATACTCCCTAGCCCCCAACAGCCTTTTTTTTCATAACACTTTAACCAGAGTGACGGGAGAGCGGCATTTCAGAAAACGTGCTTATCTCGGCGAGAAAAAGCGATTTCGGCAATAAAATTTAAAACGCGTGTAAAACATAAACCAAACGATGAAATTGGTTATTTCTTCATGTATAATGATCAACTCGATACTCCCTAGCCCCCAACAGCCTTTTTTTTCAAAACACTTTAACCAGAGTGACGGGAGAGCGGCATTTCAGAAAACGTGCTTATCTCGGCGAGAAAAAGCGATTTCGGCAATAAAATTTAAAATGCGTGTAAAACATAAACCAAACGATGAAATTGGTTATTTCTTCATGTATAATGATCAACTCGATACTCCCTAGCCCCCAACAGCCTTTTTTTTCATAACACTTTAACCAGAGTGACGGGAGAGCGGCATTTCAGAAAACGTGCTTATCTCGGCGAGAAAAAGCGATTTCGGCAATAAAATTTAAAATGCGTGTAAAACATAAACCAAACGATGAAATTGGTTATTTCTTCATGTATAATGATCAACTCGATACTCCCTAGCCCCCAACAGCCTTTTTTTTCATAACACTTTAACCAGAGTGACGGGAGAGCGGCATTTCAGAAAACGTGCTTATCTCGGCGAGAAAAAGCGATTTCGGCAATAAAATTTAAAACGCGTGTAAAACATAAACCAAACGATGAAATTGGTAATTTCTTCATGTATAATGATCAACTCGATACTCCCTAGCCCCCAACAGCCTTTTTTTTCATAACACTTTAACCAGAGTGACGGGAGAGGGGCATTTCAGAAAACGTGCTTATCTCGGCGAGAAAAAGCGATTTCGGCAATAAAATTTAAAACGCGTGTAAAACATAAACCAAACGATGAAATTGGTTATTTCTTCATGTATAATGATCAACTCGATACTCCCTAGCCCCCAACAGCCTTTTTTTTCATAACACTTTAACCAGAGTGACGGGAGAGCGGCATTTCAGAAAACGTGCTTATCTCGGCGAGAAAAAGCGATTTCGGCAATAAAATTTAAAACGCGTGTAAAACATAAACCAAACGATGAAATTGGTTATTTCTTCATGTATAATGATCAACTCGATACTCCCTAGCCCCCAACAGCCTTTTTTTTCATAACACTTTAACCAGAGTGACGGGAGAGCGGCATTTCAGAAAACGTGCTTATCTCGGCGAGAAAAAGCGATTTCGGCAATAAAATTTAAAACGCGTGTAAAACATAAACCAAACGATGAAATTGGTTATTTCTTCATGTATAATGATCAACTCGATACTCCCTAGCCCCCAACAGCCTTTTTTTTCATAACACTTTAACCAGAGTGACGGGAGAGCGGCATTTCAGAAAACGTGCTTATCTCGGCGAGAAAAAGCGATTTCGGCAATAAAATTTAAAACGCGTGTAAAACATAAACCAAACGATGAAATTGGTTATTTCTTCATGTATAATGATCAACTCGATACTCCCTAGCCCCCAACAGCCTTTTTTTTCATAACACTTTAACCAGAGTGACGGGAGAGCGGCATTTCAGAAAACGTGCTTATCTCGGCGAGAAAAAGCGATTTCGGCAATAAAATTTAAAACGCGTGTAAAACATAAACCAAACGATGAAATTGGTTATTTCTTCATGTATAATGATCAACTCGATACTCCCTAGCCCCCAACAGCCTTTTTTTTCATAACACTTTAACCAGAGTGACGGGAGAGCGGCATTTCAGAAAACGTGCTTATCTCGGCGAGAAAAAGCGATTTCGGCAATAAAATTTAAAACGCGTGTAAAACATAAACCAAACGATGAAATTGGTAATTTCTTCATGTATAATGATCAACTCGATACTCCCTAGCCCCCAACAGCCTTTTTTTTCATAACACTTTAACCAGAGTGACGGGAGAGCGGCATTTCAGAAAACGTGCTTATCTCTGCGAGAAAAAGCGATTTCGGCAATAAAATTTAAAACGCGTGTAAAACATAAACCAAACGATGAAATTGGTTATTTCTTCATGTATAATGATCAACTCGATACTCCCTAGCCCCCGACAGCCTTTTTTTTCATAACACTTTAACCAGAGTGACGGGAGAGCGGCATTTCAGAAAACGTGCTTATCTCGGCGAGAAAAAGCGATTTCGGCAATAAAATTTAAAACGCGTGTAAAACATAAACCAAACGATGAAATTGGTTATTTCTTCATGTATAATGATCAACTCGATACTCCCTAGCCCCCAACAGCCTTTTTTTTCATAACACTTTAACCAGAGTGACGGGAGAGCGGCATTTCAGAAAACGTGCTTATCTCGAAGAGAAAAAGCGATTTCGGCAATAAAATTTAAAACGCGTGTAAAACATAAACCAAACGATGAAATTGGTTATTTCTTCATGTATAATGATCAACTCGATACTCCCTAGCCCCCAACAGCCTTTTTTTTCATAACACTTTAACCAGAGTGACGGGAGAGCGGCATTTCAGAAAACGTGCTTATCTCGGCGAGAAAAAGCGATTTCGGCAATAAAATTTAAAACGCGTGTAAAACATAAACCAAGCGATGAAATTGGTTATTTCTTCATGTATAATGATCAACTCGATACTCCCTAGCCCCCAACAGCCTTTTTTTTCATAACACTTTAACCAGAGTGATGGGAGAGCGGCATTTCAGAAAACGTGCTTATCTCGGCGAGAAAAAGCGATTTCGGCAATAAAATTTAAAACGCGTGTAAAACATAAACCAAACGATGAAATTGGTTATTTCTTCATGTATAATGATCAACTCGATACTCCCTAGCCCCCAACTGCCTTTTTTTTCATAACACTTTAACCAGAGTGACGGGAGAGCGGCATTTCAGAAAACGTGCTTATCTCGGCGAGAAAAAGCGATTTCGGCAATAAAATTTAAAACGCGTGTAAAACATAAACCAAACGATGAAATTGGTTATTTCTTCATGTATAATGATCAACTCGATACTCCCTAGCCCCCAACAGCCTTTTTTTTCATAACACTTTAACCAGAGTGACGGGAGAGCGGCATTTCAGAAAACGTGCTTATCTCGGCGAGAAAAAGCGATTTCGGCAATAAAATTTAAAACGCGTGTAAAACATAAACCAAACGATGAAATTGGTTATTTCTTCATGTATAATGATCAACTCGATACTCCCTAGCCCCCAACAGCCTTTTTTTTCATAACACTTTAACCAGAGTGACGGGAGAGCGGCATTTCAGAAAACGTGCTTATCTCGGCGAGAAAAAGCGATTTCGGCAATAAAATTTAAAACGCGTGTAAAACATAAACCAAACGATGAAATTGGTTATTTCTTCATGTATAATGATCAACTCGATACTCCCTAGCCCCCAACAGCCTTTTTTTTCATAACACTTTAACCAGAGTGACGGGAGAGCGGCATTTCAGAAAACGTGCTTATCTCGGCGAGAAAAAGCGTTCGGCAATAAAATTTAAAACGCGTGTAAAACATAAACCAAACGATGAAATTGGTTATTTCTTCATGTATAATGATCAACTCGACACTCCCTAGCCCCCAACAGCCTTTTTTTTCATAACACTTTAACCAGAGTGACGGGAGAGCGGCATTTCAGAAAACGTGCTTATCTCGGCGAGAAAAAGCGATTTCGGCAATAAAATTTAAAACGCGTGTAAAACATAAACCAAACGATGAAATTGGTTATTTCTTCATGTATAATGATCAACTCGATACTCCCTAGCCCCCAACAGCCTTTTTTTTCATAACACTTTAACCAGAGTGACGGGAGAGCGGCATTTCAGAAAACGTGCTTATCTCGGCGAGAAAAAGCGATTTCGGCAATAAAATTTAAAACGCGTGTAAAACATAAACCAAACGATGAAATTGGTAATTTCTTCATGTATAATGATCAACTCGATACTCCCTAGCCCCCAACAGCCTTTTTTTTCATAACACTTTAACCAGAGTGACGGGAGAGCGGCATTTCAGAAAACGTGCTTATCTCGGCGAGAAAAAGCGATTTCGGCAATAAAATTTAAAACGCGTGTAAAACATAAACCAAACGATGAAATTGGTTATTTCTTCATGTATAATGATCAACTCGATACTCCCTAGCCCCCAACAGCCTTTTTTTTCATAACACTTTAACCAGAGTGACGGGAGAGCGGCATTTCAGAAAACGTGCTTATCTCGGCGAGAAAAAGCGATTTCGGCAATAAAATTTAAAACGCGTGTAAAACATAAACCAAACGATGAAATTGGTTATTTCTTCATGTATAATGATCAACTCGATACTCCCTAGCCCCCAACAGCCTTTTTGTTCATAACACTTTAACCAGAGTGACGGGAGAGCGGCATTTCAGAAAACGTGCTTATCTCGGCGAGAAAAAGCGATTTCGGCAATAAAATTTTAAACGCGTGTAAAACATAAACCAAACGATGAAATTGGTTATTTCTTCATGTATAATGATCAACTCGATACTCCCTAGCCCCCAACAGCCTTTTTTTTCATAACACTTTAACCAGAGTGACGGGAGAGCGGCATTTCAGAAAACGTGCTTATCTCGGCGAGAAAAAGCGATTTCCGTAATAAAATTTAAAACGCGTGTAAAACATAAACCAAACGATGAAATTGGTTATTTCTTCATGTATAATGATCAACTCGATACTCCCTAGCCCCCAACAGCCTTTTTTTTCATAACACTTTAACCAGAGTGACGGGAGAGCGGCATTTCAGAAAACGTGCTTATCTCGGCGAGAAAAAGCGATTTCGGCAATAAAATTTAAAACGCGTGTAAAACATAAACCAAACGATGAAATTGGTAATTTCTTCATGTATAATGATCAACTCGATACTCCCTAGCCCCCAACAGCCTTTTTTTTCATAACACTTTAACCAGAGTGACGGGAGAGCGGCATTTCAGAAAACGTGCTTATCTCGGCGAGAAAAAGCGATTTCGGCAATAAAATTTAAAACGCGTGTAAAACATAAACCAAACGATGAAATTGGTTATTTCTTCATGTATAATGATCAACTCGATACTCCCTAGCCCCCAACAGCCTTTTTTTTCATAACACTTTAACCAGAGTGACGGGAGAGCGGCATTTCAGAAAACGTGCTTATCTCGGCGAGAAAAAGCGATTTCGGCAATAAAATTTAAAACGCGTGTAAAACATAAACCAAACGATGAAATTGGTTATTTCTTCATGTATAATGATCAACTCGATACTCCCTAGCCCCCAACAGCCTTTTTTTTCATAACACTTTAACCAGAGTGACGGGAGAGCGGCATTTCAGAAAACGTGCTTATCTCGGCGAGAAAAAGCGATTTCGGCAATAAAATTTAAAACGCGTGTAAAACATAAACCAAACGATGAAATTGGTTATTTCTTCATGTATAATGATCAACTCGATACTCCCTAGCCCCCAACAGCCTTTTTTTTCATAACACTTTAACCAGAGTGACGGGAGAGCGGCATTTCAGAAAACGTGCTTATCTCGGCGAGAAAAAGCGATTTCGGCAATAAAATTTAAAACGCGTGTAAAACATAAACCAAACGATGAAATTGGTTATTTCTTCATGTATAATGATCAACTCGATACTCCCTAGCCCCCAACAGCCTTTTTTTTCATAACACTTTAACCAGAGTGACGGGAGAGCGGCATTTCAGAAAACGTGCTTATCTCGGCGAGAAAAAGCGATTTCGGCAATAAAATTTAAAACGCGTGTAAAACATAAACCAAACGATGAAATTGGTTATTTCTTCATGTATAATGATCAACTCGATACTCCCTAGCCCCCAACAGCCTTTTTTTTCATAACACTTTAACCAGAGTGACGGGAGAGCGGCATTTCAGAAAACGTGCTTATCTCGGCGAGAAAAAGCTATTTCGGCAATAAAATTTAAAACGCGTGTAAAACATAAACCAAACGATGAAATTGGTTATTTCTTCATGTATAATGATCAACTCGATACTCCCTAGCCCCCAACAGCCTTTTTTTTCATAACACTTTAACCAGAGTGACGGGAGAGCGGCATTTCAGAAAACGTGCTTATCTCGGCGAGAAAAAGCGATTTCGGCAATAAAATTTAAAACGCGTGTAAAACATAAACCAAACGATGAAATTGGTTATTTCTTCATGTATAATGATCAACTCGATACTCCCTAGCCCCCAACAGCCTTTTTTTTCATAACACTTTAACCAGAGTGACGGGAGAGCGGCATTTCAGAAAACGTGCTTATCTCGGCGAGAAAAAGCGATTTCGGCAATAAAATTTAAAACGCGTGTAAAACATAAACCAAACGATGAAATTGGTTATTTCTTCATGTATAATGATCAACTCGATACTCCCTAGCCCCCAACAGCCTTTTTTTTCATAACACTTTAACCAGAGTGACGGGAGAGCGGCATTTCAGAAAACGTGCTTATCTCGGCGAGAAAAAGCGATTTCGGCAATAAAATTTAAAACGCGTGTAAAACATAAACCAAACGATGAAATTGGTTATTTCTTCATGTATAATGATCAACTCGATACTCCCTAGCCCCCAACAGCCTTTTTTTTCATAACACTTTAACCAGAGTGACGGGAGAGCGGCATTTCAGAAAACGTGCTTATCTCGGCGAGAAAAAGCGTTCGGCAATAAAATTTAAAACGCGTGTAAAACATAAACCAAACGATGAAATTGGTTATTTCTTCATGTATAATGATCAACTCGATACTCCCTAGCCCCCAACAGCCTTTTTTTTCATAACACTTTAACCAGAGTGACGGGAGAGCGGCATTTCAGAAAACGTGCTTATCTCGGCGAGAAAAAGCGATTTCGGCAATAAAATTTAAAACGCGTGTAAAACATAAACCAAACGATGAAATTGGTTATTTCTTCATGTATAATGATCAACTCGATACTCCCTAGCCCCCAACAGCCTTTTTTTTCATAACACTTTAACCAGAGTGACGGGAGAGCGGCATTTCAGAAAACGTGCTTATCTCGGCGAGAAAAAGCGATTTCGGCAATAAAATTTAAAACGCGTGTAAAACATAAACCAAACGATGAAATTGGTAATTTCTTCATGTATAATGATCAACTCGATACTCCCTAGCCCCCAACAGCCTTTTTTTTCATAACACTTTAACCAGAGTGACGGGAGAGCGGCATTTCAGAAAACGTGCTTATCTCGGCGAGAAAAAGCGATTTCGGCAATAAAATTTAAAACGCGTGTAAAACATAAACCAAACGATGAAATTGGTTATTTCTTCATGTATAATGATCAACTCGATACTCCCTAGCCCCCAACAGCCTTTTTTTTCATAACACTTTAACCAGAGTGACGGGAGAGCGGCATTTCAGAAAACGTGCTTATCTCGGCGAGAAAAAGCGATTTCGGCAATAAAATTTAAAACGCGTGTAAAACATAAACCAAACGATGAAATTGGTTATTTCTTCATGTATAATGATCAACTCGATACTCCCTAGCCCCCAACAGCCTTTTTTTTCATAACACTTTAACCAGAGTGACGGGAGAGCGGCATTTCAGAAAACGTGCTTATCTCGGCGAGAAAAAGCGATTTCGGCAATAAAATTTAAAACGCGTGTAAAACATAAACCAAACGATGAAATTGGTTATTTCTTCATGTATAATGATCAACTCGATACTCCCTAGCCCCCAACAGCCTTTTTTTTCATAACACTTTAACCAGAGTGACGGGAGAGCGGCATTTCAGAAAACGTGCTTATCTCGGCGAGAAAAAGCGTTCGGCAATAAAATTTAAAACGCGTGTAAAACATAAACCAAACGATGAAATTGGTTATTTCTTCATGTATAATGATCAACTCGATACTCCCTAGCCCCCAACAGCCTTTTTTTTCATAACACTTTAACCAGAGTGACGGGAGAGCGGCATTTCAGAAAACGTGCTTATCTCGGCGAGAAAAAGCGATTTCGGCAATAAAATTTAAAACGCGTGTAAAACATAAACCAAACGATGAAATTGGTAATTTCTTCATGTATAATGATCAACTCGATACTCCCTAGCCCCCAACAGCCTTTTTTTTCATAACACTTTAACCAGAGTGACGGGAGAGCGGCATTTCAGAAAACGTGCTTATCTCGGCGAGAAAAAGCGATTTCGGCAATAAAATTTAAAACGCGTGTAAAACATAAACCAAACGATGAAATTGGTTATTTCTTCATGTATAATGATCAACTCGATACTCCCTAGCCCCCAACAGCCTTTTTTTTCATAACACTTTAACCAGAGTGACGGGAGAGCGGCATTTCAGAAAACGTGCTTATCTCGGCGAGAAAAAGCGATTTCGGCAATAAAATTTAAAACGCGTGTAAAACATAAACCAAACGATGAAATTGGTTATTTCTTCATGTATAATGATCAACTCGATACTCCCTAGCCCCCAACAGCCTTTTTTTTCATAACACTTTAACCAGAGTGACGGGAGAGCGGCATTTCAGAAAACGTGCTTATCTCGGCGAGAAAAAGCGATTTCGGCAATAAAATTTAAAACGCGTGTAAAACATAAACCAAACGATGAAATTGGTTATTTCTTCATGTATAATGATCAACTCGATACTCCCTAGCCCCCAACTGCCTTTTTTTTCATAACACTTTAACCAGAGTGACGGGAGAGCGGCATTTCAGAAAACGTGCTTATCTCGGCGAGAAAAAGCGATTTCGGCAATAAAATTTAAAACGCGTGTAAAACATAAACCAAACGATGAAATTGGTTATTTCTTCATGTATAATGATCAACTCGATACTCCCTAGCCCCCAACAGCCTTTTTTTTCATAACACTTTAACCAGAGTGACGGGAGAGCGGCATTTCAGAAAACGTGCTTATCTCGGCGAGAAAAAGCGATTTCGGCAATAAAATTTAAAACACGTGTAAAACATAAACCAAACGATGAAATTGGTTATTTCTTCATGTATAATGATCAACTCGATACTCCCTAGCCCCCAACAGCCTTTTTTTTCATAACACTTTAACCAGAGTGACGGGAGAGCGGCATTTCAGAAAACGTGCTTATCTCGGCGAGAAAAAGCGATTTCGGCAATAAAATTTAAAACGCGTGTAAAACATAAACCAAACGATGAAATTGGTTATTTCTTCATGTATAATGATCAACTCGATACTCCCTAGCCCCCAACTGCCTTTTTTTTCATAACACTTTAACCAGAGTGACGGGAGAGCGGCATTTCAGAAAACGTGCTTATCTCGGCGAGAAAAAGCGTTCGGCAATAAAATTTAAAACGCGTGTAAAACATAAACCAAACGATGAAATTGGTTATTTCTTCATGTATAATGATCAACTCGATACTCCCTAGCCCCCAACAGCCTTTTTTTTCATAACACTTTAACCAGAGTGACGGGAGAGCGGCATTTCAGAAAACGTGCTTATCTCGGCGAGAAAAAGCGATTTCGGCAATAAAATTTAAAACGCGTGTAAAACATAAACCAAACGATGAAATTGGTTATTTCTTCATGTATAATGATCAACTCGATACTCCCTAGCCCCCAACAGCCTTTTTTTTCATAACACTTTAACCAGAGTGACGGGAGAGCGGCATTTCAGAAAACGTGCTTATCTCGGCGAGAAAAAGCGATTTCGGCAATAAAATTTAAAACGCGTGTAAAACATAAACCAAACGATGAAATTGGTAATTTCTTCATGTATAATGATCAACTCGATACTCCCTAGCCCCCAACAGCCTTTTTTTTCATAACACTTTAACCAGAGTGACGGGAGAGCGGCATTTCAGAAAACGTGCTTATCTCGGCGAGAAAAAGCGATTTCGGCAATAAAATTTAAAACGCGTGTAAAACATAAACCAAACGATGAAATTGGTTATTTCTTCATGTATAATGATCAACTCGATACTCCCTAGCCCCCAACAGCCTTTTTTTCATAACACTTTAACCAGAGTGACGGGAGAGCGGCATTTCAGAAAACGTGCTTATCTCGGCGAGAAAAAGCGATTTCGGCAATAAAATTTAAAACGCGTGTAAAACATAAACCAAACGATGAAATTGGTTATTTCTTCATGTATAATGATCAACTCGATACTCCCTAGCCCCCAACAGCCTTTTTGTTCATAACACTTTAACCAGAGTGACGGGAGAGCGGCATTTCAGAAAACGTGCTTATCTCGGCGAGAAAAAGCGATTTCGGCAATAAAATTTAAAACGCGTGTAAAACATAAACCAAACGATGAAATTGGTTATTTCTTCATGTATAATGATCAACTCGATACTCCCTAGCCCCCAACAGCCTTTTTTTTCATAACACTTTAACCAGAGTGACGGGAGAGCGGCATTTCAGAAAACGTGCTTATCTCGGCGAGAAAAAGCGATTTCCGTAATAAAATTTAAAACGCGTGTAAAACATAAACCAAACGATGAAATTGGTTATTTCTTCATGTATAATGATCAACTCGATACTCCCTAGCCCCCAACAGCCTTTTTTTTCATAACACTTTAACCAGAGTGACGGGAGAGCGGCATTTCAGAAAACGTGCTTATCTCGGCGAGAAAAAGCGATTTCGGCAATAAAATTTAAAACGCGTGTAAAACATAAACCAAACGATGAAATTGGTTATTTCTTCATGTATAATGATCAACTCGATACTCCCTAGCCCCCAACAGCCTTTTTTTTCATAACACTTTAACCAGAGTGACGGGAGAGCGGCATTTCAGAAAACGTGCTTATCTCGGCGAGAAAAAGCGATTTCGGCAATAAAATTTAAAACGCGTGTAAAACATAAACCAAACGATGAAATTGGTTATTTCTTCATGTATAATGATCAACTCGATACTCCCTAGCCCTCAACAGCCTTTTTTTTCAAAACACTTTAACCAGAGTGACGGGAGAGCGGCATTTCAGAAAATGTGCTTATCTCGGCAAGAAAAAGCGATTTCGGCAATAAAATTTAAAACGCGTGTAAAACATAAACCAAACGATGAAATTGGTTATTTCTTCATGTATAATGATCAACTCGATACTCCCTAGCCCCCAACAGCCTTTTTTTTCATAACACTTTAACCAGAGTGACGGGAGAGCGGCATTTCAGAAAACGTGCTTATCTCGGCGAGAAAAAGCGATTTCGGCAATAAAATTTAAAACGCGTGTAAAACATAAACCAAACGATGAAATTGGTTATTTCTTCATGTATAATGATCAACTCGATACTCCCTAGCCCCCAACAGCCTTTTTTTTCATAACACTTTAACCAGAGTGACGGGAGAGCGGCATTTCAGAAAACGTGCTTATCTCGGCGAGAAAAAGCGATTTCGGCAATAAAATTTAAAACGCGTGTAAAACATAAACCAAACGATGAAATTGGTTATTTCTTCATGTATAATGATCAACTCGATACTCCCTAGCCCCCAACAGCCTTTTTTTTTCATAACACTTTAACCAGAGTGACGGGAGAGCGGCATTTCAGAAAACGTGCTTATCTCGGCGAGAAAAAGCGATTTCGGCAATAAAATTTAAAACGCGTGTAAAACATAAACCAAACGATGAAATTGGTTATTTCTTCATGTATAATGATCAACTCGATACTCCCTAGCCCCCAACAGCCTTTTTTTTCATAACACTTTAACCAGAGTGACGGGAGAGCGGCATTTCAGAAAACGTGCTTATCTCGGCGAGAAAAAGCGATTTCGGCAATAAAATTTAAAACGTGTGTAAAACATAAACCAAACGATGAAATTGGTTATTTCTTCATGTATAATGATCAACTCGATACTCCCTAGCCCCCAACAGCCTTTTTTTTCATAACACTTTAACCAGAGTGACGGGAGAGCGGCATTTCAGAAAACGTGCTTATCTCGGCGAGAAAAAGCGATTTCGGCAATAAAATTTAAAACGCGTGTAAAACATAAACCAAACGATGAAATTGGTTATTTCTTCATGTATAATGATCAACTCGATACTCCCTAGCCCCCAACAGCCTTTTTTTTCATAACACTTTAACCAGAGTGACGGGAGAGCGGCATTTCAGAAAACGTGCTTATCTCGGCGAGAAAAAGCGATTTCGGCAATAAAATTTAAAACGCGTGTAAAACATAAACCAAACGATGAAATTGGTTATTTCTTCATGTATAATGATCAACTCGATACTCCCTAGCCCCCAACAGCCTTTTTTTTCATAACACTTTAACCAGAGTGACGGGAGAGCGGCATTTCAGAAAACGTGCTTATCTCGGCGAGAAAAAGCGATTTCGGCAATAAAATTTAAAACGCGTGTAAAACATAAACCAAACGATGAAATTGGTTATTTCTTCATGTATAATGATCAACTCGATACTCCCTAGCCCCCAACAGCCTTTTTTTTCCATAACACTTTAACCAGAGTGACGGGAGAGCGGCATTTCAGAAAACGTGCTTATCTCGGCGAGAAAAAGCGATTTCGGCAATAAAATTTAAAACGCGTGTAAAACATAAACCAAACGATGAAATTGGTTATTTCTTCATGTATAATGATCAACTCGAGTCGAGCTCCAGGGAGAGAGGCTGATTTTTCGCTTTTTGAGGCCGACCGACGAAATGGCGCGGGGCGGACTCAAAAGCTCGCAGAGCCGTAGGCACATAGAAAAGTTTCGCCTTTGGCTGTGAGCTCCAGGGGGAGAGGCTGGTTTTGCGTTATTTCAGGCCGGCTGGAGAACCGGCGCGGGTCGGACGCACAATCCCCGCAGAGCCGTGGGCACTTAGAAAATTTTCGCCAAGTTGGCTCTGAGCGCCTGGTACCTAATATGGAAGTATAGAGGCCAACTTTCGGGCAAGATCACGCCGCGTTAGGCTTCCAGGACCCCGGCTAAGCAATTTTACCGGGCCGCCCGGTTCTTTTTTTGAACCAGCCCGGTTCTTTTTACACTTCCAGCTGGAGCTCAGCAGCGGCTTTTGGCGCAAGATCACGCCGGGTTAGGCTTCCAGGACCTCGGCTAAGCAATTCTACCGGGCCGCCCGGTTCTTTTTTTGAACCAGCCCGGTTCTTTTTACACTTCCAGCTGGAGCTCACGAGCGGCTTTTGGGACAAGATCACGCCGTGTTAGGCTTCCAGAGCCCCGGCTAAGCAATTTTACCGGGCCGCCCGGTTCTTTTTACACTTCCAGCTGGAGCTCACGAGCGGCTTTTTGGACAAGATCACGCCTGGTTAGGCTTCCAGAGCCCCGGCTAAGCAATTTTAACGGGCCGCCCGGTTCTTTTTTTTAACCAGCCTGGTTCTTTTTACACTTCCAGCTGGAGCTCAGCAGCGGCTTTTTGGACAAGATCACGCCGTGTTAGGCTTCCAGAGCCCCGGCTAAGCAATTTTACCGGGTCGCCCGGTTCTTTTTTTAACCAGCCCGGTTCTTTTTACACTTCCAGCTGGAGCTCAGCAGCGGCTTTTTGCACAGTATCACGCCGGGTTAGGCTTCCAGGACCCCGGCTAGGCAATTTTACCGGGCCGCCCGGTTCTTTTTTTTAACCAGCCCGGTTCTTTTTACACTTCCAGCTGGAGCTCAGCAGCGGCTTTTTCGACAAGATCACGCCGTGTTAGGCTTCCAGAGCCCCGGCTAAGCAATTTTACCGGGTCGCCCGGTTCTTTTTTTTAACCAGCCCGGTTCTTTTTACACTTCCAGCTGGAGCTCAGCAGCGGCTTTTTGGACAAGATCACGCCGTGTTAAGCTTCCAGAGCCCCGGCTAAGCAATTTTACCGGGTCGCCCGGTTCTTTTTTTAACCAGCCCGGTTCTTTTTACACATCCAGCTGGAGCTCAGCAGCGTGTAAAACATAAACCAAACGATGAAATTGGTTATTTCTTCATGTATAATGATCAACTCGATACTCCCTAGCCCCCAACAGCCTTTTTTTTCATAACACTTTAACCAGAGTGACGGGAGAGCGGCATTTCAGAAAACGTGCTTATCTCGGCGAGAAAAAGCGATTTCGGCAATAAAATTTAAAACGCGTGTAAAACATAAACCAAACGATGAAATTGGTTATTTCTTCATGTATAATGATCAACTCGATACTCCCTAGCCCCCAACAGCCTTTTTTTTCATAACACTTTAACCAGAGTGACGGGAGAGCGGCATTTCAGAAAACGTGCTTATCTCGGCGAGAAAAAGCGATTTCGGCAATAAAATTTAAAACGCGTGTAAAACATAAACCAAACGATGAAATTGGTTATTTCTTCATGTATAATGATCAACTCGATACTCCCTAGCCCCCAACAGCCTTTTTTTTCATAACACTTTAACCAGAGTGACGGGAGAGCGGCATTTCAGAAAACGTGCTTATCTCGGCGAGAAAAAGCGATTTCGGCAATAAAATTTAAAACGCGTGTAAAACATAAACCAAACGATGAAATTGGTTATTTCTTCATGTATAATGATCAACTCGATACTCCCTAGCCCCCAACAGCCTTTTTTTTCATAACACTTTAACCAGAGTGACGGGAGAGCGGCATTTCAGAAAACGTGCTTATCTCGGCGAGAAAAAGCGATTTCGGCAATAAAATTTAAAACGCGTGTAACATAAACCAAACGATGAAATTGGTTATTTCTTCATGTATAATGATCAACTCGATACTCCCTAGCCCCCAACAGCCTTTTTTTTCATAACACTTTAACCAGAGTGACGGGAGAGCGGCATTTCAGAAAACGTGCTTATCTCGGCGAGAAAAAGCGATTTCGGCAATAAAATTTAAAACGCGTGTAAAACATAAACCAAACGATGAAATTGGTTATTTCTTCATGTATAATGATCAACTCGATACTCCCTAGCCCCCAACAGCCTTTTTTTTCATAACACTTTAACCAGAGTGACGGGAGAGCGGCATTTCAGAAAACGTGCTTATCTCGGCGAGAAAAAGCGATTTCGGCAATAAAATTTAAAACGCGTGTAAAACATAAACCAAACGATGAAATTGGTTATTTCTTCATGTATAATGATCAACTCGATACTCCCTAGGCCCCAACAGCCTTTTTTTTCATAACACTTTAACCAGAGTGACGGGAGAGCGGCATTTCAGAAAACGTGCTTATCTCGGCGAGAAAAAGCGATTTCGGCAATAAAATTTAAAACGCGTGTAAAACATAAACCAAACGATGAAATTGGTTATTTCTTCATGTATAATGATCAACTCGATACTCCCTAGCCCCCAACAGCCTTTTTTTTCATAACACTTTAACCAGAGTGACGGGAGAGCGGCATTTCAGAAAACGTGCTTATCTCGGCGAGAAAAAGCGATTTCGGCAATAAAATTTAAAACGCGTGTAAAACATAAACCAAACGATGAAATTGGTTCTTTCTTCATGTATAATGATCAACTCGATACTCCCTAGCCCCCAACAGCCTTTTTTTTCATAACACTTTAACCAGAGTGACGGGAGAGCGGCATTTCAGAAAACGTGCTTATCTCGGCGAGAAAAAGCGATTTCGGCAATAAAATTTAAAACGCGTGTAAAACATAAACCAAACGATGAAATTGGTTATTTCTTCATGTATAATGATCAACTCGATACTCCCTAGCCCCCAACTGCCTTTTTTTTCATAACACTTTAACCAGAGTGACGGGAGAGCGGCATTTCAGAAAACGTGCTTATCTCGGCGAGAAAAAGCGTTCGGCAATAAAATTTAAAACGCGTGTAAAACATAAACCAAACGATGAAATTGGTTATTTCTTCATGTATAATGATCAACTCGATACTCCCTAGCCCCCAACAGCCTTTTTTTTCATAACACTTTAACCAGAGTGACGGGAGAGCGGCATTTCAGAAAACGTGCTTATCTCGGCGAGAAAAAGCGATTTCGGCAATAAAATTTAAAACGCGTGTAAAACATAAACCAAACGATGAAATTGGTTATTTCTTCATGTATAATGATCAACTCGATACTCCCTAGCCCCCAACAGTCTTTTTTTTTCATAACACTTTAACCAGAGTGACGGGAGAGCGGCATTTCAGAAAACGTGCTTATCTCGGCGAGAAAAAGCGATTTCGGCAATAAAATTTAAAACGCGTGTAAAACATAAACCAAACGATGAAATTGGTTATTTCTTCATGTATAATGATCAACTCGATACTCCCTAGCCCCCAACAGCCTTTTTTTTCATAACACTTTAACCAGAGTGACGGGAGAGCGGCATTTCAGAAAACGTGCTTATCTCGGCGAGAAAAAGCGATTTCGGCAATAAAATTTAAAACGCGTGTAAAAAATAAACCAAACGATGAAATTGGCTATTTCTTCATGTATAATGATCAACTCGATACTCCCTAGCCCCCAACAGCCTTTTTTTTCATAACACTTTAACCAGAGTGACGGGAGAGCGGCATTTCAGAAAACGTGCTTATCTCGGCGAGAAAAAGCGATTTCGGCAATAAAATTTAAAACGCGTGTAAAACATAAACCAAACGATGAAATTGGTTATTTCTTCATGTATAATGATCAACTCGATACTCCCTAGCCCCCAACAGCCTTTTTTTTCATAACACTTTAACCAGAGTGACGGGAGAGCGGCATTTCAGAAAACGTGCTTATCTTGGCGAGAAAAAGCGATTTCCGTAATAAAATTTAAAACGCGTGTAAAACATAAACCAAACGATGAAATTGGTTATTTCTTCATGTATAATGATCAACTCGATACTCCCTAGCCCCCAACAGCCTTTTTTTTCATAACACTTTAACCAGAGTGACGGGAGAGCGGCATTTCAGAAAACGTGCTTATCTCGGCGAGAAAAAGCGATTTCGGCAATAAAATTTAAAACGCGTGTAAAACATAAACCAAACGATGAAATTGGTTATTTCTTCATGTATAATGATCAACTCGATACTCCCTAGCCCCC